>NC_083763.1:67432642-67572642 GCF_963514075.1 Conger conger
CTGAATCATAAACACTCCTGCGCAACTTCAGACTGTGATTGAGACATTGCAGCAATACCACATTTTTAAAACCTTGCATGACCTTGCCTTCAGAGGTGGGAGGTCTGGGGGTCAGAAAGTAAAAGTCCTGCCCCGCGTTTCTTCTACACATGAACTAATTTCAGAAATGGCTCCTGGCTGGAGAATTGCGCTAATAAGCAATTCCAGGGGAATGAAATGAAATACTTTTGATTCTTCTGAGGTCTTTTACTTCCCTAACCGGGATTTTTCACCTCTGCCTGCCTTAACCTGAATACTTCTACCGCAGTAGGAAAACTACATGGGGAGGGTAACTGTACTTAGTAATTTAAAAAATGCGGTGCATTTGTAAAGATCTTACACTCTCCATGGTCCAGTGGCACTCCGTGTGAAATGCTGTGAGGTAATTACTTTGACACTCACCGCTGCGCTTGTGTCCCACTTGTGTGATAGTTACACAGAGACTTCCCCTGGGACCTGAATGCATAATGTAACACAAACAGCCTGGCTAGGGTGATAGACTCACTCTGGGCTTAAACAAGCAGCGGATTTGCACTCGTAGTTAATGTCTGTGTCTTCTGTCCACCATCAATAGACTTGTCCTAAATGTAGTTAAATGGCAGGCATTTATATAGCGCCTTTATCCAAAGCACTGTACAATTGATGCTTCTCCATTCACCCATTCATACACACACTCACACACCAACGGCGATTGGCTGCCATGCAAGGCGCCGACCAGCTCGTCAGGAGCATTTGGGGGTTAGGTGTTTTGCTCAGGGACACTTCGACACAGCCCGGGCGGGGGATTGAACCGGCAACCCTCCGACTGCCAGACGATTGCTCTTACTGCCTGAGCCATGTCGCCCCATGTTCCATCATTTGACGTTTTTATGGCTGAAAGCTGGACCCTTTAAATAGAAGGATTGCCGAAATTGTATTCTATGTACCAATTGACTTCTCTTTTTTCCAAGTAGAACCCTTGCTGAAAATGATTGAATATATATTTGAATGTCAGTGTCTTTAAATTGTGAATAATTAGTTGATGATTGAGTGATTTGTGGGAAGAAAGCGCTTGGCCGTAATTGTTTTCTCACCTCCTCCGTATTTCTTCCTAGGATGAAAGGAGAAGGCTGAAAAATGCAATAATCATACAGTCATATGTACGGGGATACAAGGACAGAAAACAGCAGGTATGTGACCCAGGGTAGAATGGTGACAATAACTGGAAACGGACACAGTTGACAGTGGTGCTAGAAAAATGTGTAATTATCCCATGGTGTCAGAAAGGTGATTGTGTGCTATTGCTCTGTCTTACAGTACACTCTCCAGAGGAGCAAGTTTGACCACTGTGCCTGCTCTCTGCAGTCTGGGGGGGCACTGCCCGCCCCTGAAGGAACCAGTCTCAGCCTCTTAGTACGGCAACTCCTATTTTTCTATCGACAGAGTGAAGACTCCAACAGACTGGTGAGGAGTGCATTGGGTGCCCTGCGTGGCTCATTGAGTACCTGTAGATGCATTATGAAATGTATACGCTATGGTTTAATATACATAACGCATAGCAGTCTTGTGGAAATTAACCTGGATTGTTTTTCATAGATATGGATGTGTCAGAACCTGGTGAAGTATCATGGTCAGTTTGTGAAGCTGCTTTCTGGAGCTGAGAGGCAGACGTGTGTCTTTCAGTTAAAGAGGGTTCTAGGCCTCTGCTGCAGGTACATCAAATCTCAGTACACACAGCTGTCATCCTGGCAGATGTACATTAGTGTATATGTTATTTTGCCTTTTTTCTTTCACTTGGCTTAGCTGAAGCTGTCATTCATCAAAAGTAAAAAAATAATAATAAACATCAGAGTTACGTAGAATAATTGTTGTTGTGTCAGCAAAATTGTCAAGATCAATCTTTCAACATGTTTATTAAATAATTAGTATCTGTTTGTGTGCTTTATATGTAGATTTGCTTTATAATATCGTTAAATTGGCATTTTTGGAATTGGCTTTTTGAAAATGCAAACATGAATGACACTGTAATTTAACAATGTTTTTGTTGTTTTTTCTCCCCATAGACTCTTGCAGACCTGCAGGTCAGACAGTGTGAATGTTACTGTTCCCTTGAGAATGCTGGAGATATTTTCTTCAGAGAGAACTTATTTGCCCGTTCTTCTGGACGCTAGTTGTGTAGCGTCTTTGATTGAACAAATTTTGCACTATATGGTACACAAAGGTAAAGTTCTGCTGCACTTTAGGGGAGTTTAGGGGAGGCATGCATGGATTTGTGTGAGGTGTTTCCACGCAGTGGTTACAGGTTTGTGTTTTGTGTTGCAGGATACTACAGGTCACTGTACGTGTTAGTGAATTACCGGCTTCCCTCCAGTCTGGAGTACAGCGACGCCCCTCGTGTCCCATTGGCCAGCACCCTGCTGGACCACACCTTGAAACCCCTGCACTTTACGTACAGCACCTGCTCAGCGCACGCCAGGTACGCAGCGCAAGCGGCCCAGAAACCACTCCGCGCCACGGACCTGGGGAAATGTGGGAAAAGCCCGGTCAGGGACAAAGCATTTCTTTGTCTCGAGCGTACACAGTAAAGTTACGCAGTAAACTGAAAATCCGAGCTTCTCTGCTTGACCTCGAGGTCACAGGGACGCTGTAATTGCTTCACCAACCTGTTTACAACAAGTAATAAAAGTTCAGCCAACTCACTGACTAAACACATGGACAAAATCTCAAGTGTTTGCCCTTAAATCTGAACATTCTTAATGATGGTTGTCCTTTCTTTGTGCAGTGGGGACAGTTCTATCCTGTAGGCAGTTGCCACACACGTCCTGACAGACGTTTAACTAGAATCACTGCGTCACAAACAACCCTGTTTGATTAGAGTTAAAAGGGCTTTTGTATTTTAATCCATTCATTTGGGCTTTAAACAAAATTTGGTGAATTGGGTTCATTAGTACCAGTTAAATGTTCATGAATATTAACTTATGGCATTTGTGGTAGATTCATTACTTGTCTTTTTCCCTGATTGTTTAACATTTAATTCAATCTACATTGGTTACAGTAAAAAGAAAATAACAATGTCATTGTTACACATGTAATAATAATTGATGAATGATAAATGACCCCCCTGTGTGTGTGTTTTCCCGTCCTCAGGCAGTATGTGTTTTCGGCCTTCACGGAGGAGTTCATTTCGGCTCCCTTCACGGAGCAGGTGTTCCACTTCTTCATTCCGGCGTTGGCAGACCGCCGCTGCTCCTTCCCCCTGGAGGCCTTCCTGGCCTCGCTGCCGGGGACGGTGGGCACCTCCGCGGGCGCTGCCCAGCGCGCTCCCTGGCTCTTCTACTTCGTGCTGGCACTCGGGGAGACCTGCCTGGGTGAGAGAGACACGCTGTCTGCTTCCTGAGTGTTAGCACTAAGCGGTGAATCCATTCTGGGTCAGCCATTTTGTGTCAAAAGTATGCTGCCCGTTGGAGAGACCTGCCTGGGTGAGAGAGACACGCTGTCTGCTTCCTGAGTGTTAGCACTAAGCGGTGAATCCATTCTGGGTCAGCCATTTTGTGTCAAAAGTATGCTGCCCGTTGGAGAGACCTGCCTGGGTGAGAGAGACACGCCGCCTGCTTAATGAGGATGTCTCTTACTCATATTAGTGCTAAAAGGGAATCTGTTCTGTGTCAGCCATTTTGGGTAAAACATATGCTGGCCGTCAGAGACTGCAGCAACTGCCAGGGTGAGCGAGCCACGCTGCCTGCTTGCTGAGGTTGTCTCTCACCAATGTTCGCGCTAAGCAGGGAATCTGTCCTGGGTCAGCCATTTTGTGCCGACTGAAAGATGGCTTCCAAGTTTTGCGTTGTGTAGTTTGGTACTCATCAGATTTGGGTAGAATTGAATTGAAATTCTACTTTTTAACTGAAAAATGATTCACAGAAATTGATATGACTCCTGCTTTATGTTTGTTAGCTGTGTGCTGCTCTAAACAGTGGCGCTGCTTCTGTCCTGTTAAGCATGAGAATGTTGAGGTGTGGTTATCGCCCTGTGTGAGGCTTGCTACACAGTGTGGGATTGTTTGATTCAGTTGTGTAGCGTTATGATGGTGGCTGTGTGTGTGCATGTAAGTTCAGTGATACACAGCGTGGGAGGCTGAGCTGTGTGTACTGGTAGACTGTTGGCTCAGGTGTGAGGAGGGGTTATTGTGTGTCTGTGTAGGTGTGTTTAGTGCAGGAACTTTCAGTGTCACTGTGCTGAGGTGGCATTGTGTGTGTGTGCATTGGCTTGCAGGCACCATTGGTTTTAGTGGTTTAAGGTATCATCAGTCTGTGTGTGTGTGTTCATTGGCAGACTATGAGTTTCGGCATTGTGTGTGTGTGTGTGCTCATTGGCTGTCCCCATGAGTGAGCATAATGTGTGTGTATGTGTTTATTAGCAGTCTCTCTCAGTCAGTATTGTGTGTGTGTGTGTGTGTGTGTGTATATATTAGCAGTCCTGTTAAGTCAGTATTATGGGTGTGTGTGTTAATTGACAGGCCCTATAAATATCAGTATTATGTGTGTGTGTTTGTGTGTTGTAGAGACTCTGTCGGAGGAAGGGCTGCTGCTGTATCTGCGGGCGTTGCAGTCTCTGCTCCCCCTGCTCCCCGTGTCAGAGACCTGCAGCAGGCAGGAGGTCACCAGCGACTCTGAGGATGAGGAGGAGAACAACGTCAAAGCACTTTCCACACCGGTAACCCCGCGCTCACATACACATTTAATGCACGCACACACACACTCACACAAATTGAAGTCCATGTGTGCGCACTCACTCACCCACCCACATACACATAGACACATACACACGCACACTCACAAACAGACATGCACGTACACAACCAGAAGCATCTGGAGAGTAGGAGGAGGTGTGCACCATTGTCACAAAGAGCTTGTGAGTGACTCAAAGGGCTTGTCCGTCTATCCTGGGCTTGTGGGCTGGTTGAGTATAAACAAACACAGCAAGTCGGCCATCTTCTACTGTGTCACGTGACCGTGCGTATCCGTGACAACAGAAGCAGAGCTCACTCTCCCTGGCGTGTGCAGGAGGACAGCCGGATATCGGTGCAGCTGATCACGGAGGAGTGTCTCCGCAAGCTGGACACCGAGCAGCAGACCAACGCCCTGCTCAACCTGGTGTGGAGGGACTCGGCCAGCGAGGAGATCTTCACCATGATGGCCTCCATCTGCCACACCCTCATGGTGCAGCACTGCATGATGGTGCCCAAAGTCAGGTGAGCAGCAGGGGATGCTGGGTAATGTAGTCACATGTACATGTACACACACATGTACACACAATGTAGTGGGGGAAGATGGACAGTGTATGCACACCTATGACATGCCTTTCTTTGGTCTTGTCTGCTTAATGTGAGTGTGTGCGTGTGTGTGTGTGTGTATATGTGAGTGTACGCTTGTGTACGCACGTGCTGTGTCATGTCTCATCCCCGTCAGGTCTTGGTCCTGACTCATGCATTTTTTTAAAGGGATGGATGTGTGTGTGGTTGCTCTTATAGAATGATAGCAGGGGAAACAAAATGGTAAAAAAAAAACTGACAATCAGAAGAAGATTCCCTTTCAGTGCTCACCCAAAGCATTTATTTGGACGGCAAGCCGTCGGACCTGCTTTTTAACTAATGCAAGCACTAATGTAAATAATGATGAAGCAAACCAATTATCTCCTGTCTTCACCCGCTGGCGTTTACGGCCGCCGGAGGAAGCAGGATGTCAGTGAAACTGTCATTGCTCGATTAGGGTAATTAGCTCTTTGCGGGCTAATTGCATTAGGGCAGGATGTGAGATGGAGAGATCATAGTTGCTGCTGAATTAGGGCGGCTGCTTTATGGCAGCAGGTAACGGGCTTCTCTGGCTAATAATTACTGGACTTTCTTAGCGAGCGGGCGCCCCGCTCCGGGGTTAACTGGCGGAGGGCACTGGAGGACGGAGAGGGTCAGAGAGTGCAGGGAGCCGTCTTCCTTCCGCCCGGACCGCCGCACCAGCCCGTCTCAAATGCCTGCCCGCCTCGATAGGGCTATACTTAGACTCTCATCAAGCCTCCCTCTTCCTCGTCCTCATTCTTCATCGCGGCCGGCCTCGCCCAGCGGTGAAACCCCGTGAACCGAGGCGGTGCGTTCGGCTCTCGGCTGACACGGTGCTTCCCAACCCGTGTGCCGCTGCACCGTGTGAAAACGTGAAAATGTTTTTCAAAAAGTCTTTTTAAAAGAACTTAAATCAACATATCCAATAAAAAATAAAAAACCCAACATAAATGCGATTAAAATGCATAAAGCGTCATTAAAAATCGGAAAGAACATTGCTGTTGACACTCATATCGATGCCAGCGCATTGCTGGCTGTTGAAAGTGATGTGCCGTGAGATTTTGGAAATTTGTGAAGTAGCCGCGGAAGGAAAAATGCTACGCTAAACGATGTGAGCCTTCATATTTAAGAAACACATTGTACTGTAGCATGCAACAGCGCCCTCCTCTGTGAGGCCAGGAGGAATTTTGGGAACGAGTTTGTCAGTATCAGGTCGGTGCTATCTGCGTCATTGTCCGAAGCTCATATTAGGACGCCTATATCGTTAGCATAGCATATGATGCTCGTCTTACTAAGCTCTGCTGTGGGACTAAGCAGACTTATACGATACTGACCATGTGTGACACTGATTCTGTATGACCGTCAGTAACCAGTGATATGATTAGCCTGCCAGTGCAGAAACGCTCTCTGTCCACAGTGACCACGGAGGTGCTGTCCGAGGCCTCTTTGGGGGCTGTTTTTCCGTGACGGTGTGGTGTTGGGATGCATGTCTTTGCTTTCCCACAGGCCCGGGCTTTTGTTTGTGTGCGAGCGCTGTTACATCCCTTGACCTTTGTTTGCTGCCCCTGCCTTCGAATTAACGCGTAGGTGTGAGAGGGCTACGAGCACAGATAACCACCGCTCCGCTTCACCCAGCAGTCACCCCCAGCGGAGGGGCAGTGTCCAGCACACCGCCCTGCTGTGGGGGCTTCCTAATGCAGCCACTGTTCATGCACTTCAGCCTCTGAGGCGTAAGGGCACAAATATGCCATTACAGTTTTCTGAAGCGTAATGCTGGTGTAAAAATCACTTCTGGTAATAGATCCAGTCAGCAATGAATCACAGGCATTGCGGGGGGGGGGGGGGGGGGGAAGCAAACCTGCGTGTGCCATTGTTCCGAATAGGGAGCCGTTTTACTACTTTACTATTTTAGCAAATAATAATGTCAGCGAATTGCATTCATTCATTATATTTAAAGGCCTGCACAGGTATTTTGGTAAAATGAACCGAACCAATTTGAGTGTTGTCCTTATTCGGTTACAGAGAATGACAAATGATCCAACTCAATCGCCCGAGAGTATCCTTCCCTGACATCATCATCATCATCATCGTCTTCTATCTGATTAAATCCCACGTCAGCTACATTATGATCCATAACCATGAAAAGTAGACTAACTAGCTCGACTAACTAACTAGATTACCTAGTTGATCATAAACGTTTGGTTTCACTTTTAACATCCCATTGCAGAAGCTGTGTTAATAATTTCTTTGTGTGGGCTAGTGCCGTTAGCTCTTGTTAGCCACAGGTTTCTTGGCAATTAGGTAAAGTGCAAAACCAGGGATTGAAATCTGTTTCCCAGCTTTCTAGTATTTAGAAAATTGCTATGGTTTTAATATATGACTACATTTTGTTCTAGTTTAAAGACTTGTAACTGACTGCTTTGTTGATTTCCTATCGACACTCCACCAATCCTTCCCCCTCTTGCGGTGAGGCTGGAGAGATTATGATGTTTTTTGTGGGGGTGCCCCGTCTTGCCGACTGGATCTATTGAAAGCAATGGAGTTTGAGAACACAATTTTTTTTTCTCCAAAAACCCTCTTCAAAGGGGTCATTAATCCATATCAATTTCACAATGCGTCTGATACAGTTCCAGCCTATGGTTGTAACCCATGCGCAGCTCGTGACCGTTTATATGTGTGTTCAGAGATGCTCTTCCGCATACCACTGTTGTAATGTGTGTTTATTTGCGTTACTGTCACCTTCCTGCCAGCTTTGACCAGTCTGGTCCTGCTCCTCTGACTTCTCTCGTTAACAAGGCTTTTCTGTCTGCAGTTTCTGAGGTATTCAGACCACCCTGTCTGGCACCAACAGTCATTCCACGGTCAAAGTCACTTTTCTTCCCCATTCTGACATTTGGTCTGAAAAACAGCTGAACATCTTGACCATGTCTGCATGCTTGCATGATTGGCTAATTACATATTTGCATTAACATGCTGGTGTAGAGGTCTGCCTAATAAAGCGATCACTAAGTGTATTTAATTTTCTTTTTCTTGGATCAAATGAAAGGTTGAGTTGAGTTCTCTGGCCTCCACTCCCACTCCCACGGACTCTCCAGACTGTCCCTGGATGGTTTTGAGGTTCATATTTCAAACCTTGTAATCATTGATCCTTGACTCCGCCCCCCCCCAGTGATGTATCTGTATAAATCAGGGGATGTGATTGGGCTCATGTCGGCTGCTTTGAAGGAGAAGGTCCCCGGTGACAGCGTCCCGTTTAGGTTTCGCATTGACCTTTGACCTTCAGCGAAACCAGTGTTACATCAATGACCTTATGTTTGTGGAGCTACTGTCCAGAAAGCGCACACTATTCGCTTAAAAAAAACCACTCTCAGGAGTCCTCCTCTTTTTATCTGTGCCCGCTTCCTCAGCGCGAACACTCAAGCCATAAATCCTGCTCCTCGCCCTCCATCATTATTGGATATCTGTACAAAATAATTAGCTCACTGAAGAAGATGAATCACTGCAGAAGTGGACAGGATAGCTTTACAAGAGGCAAAGGGGAGCAAATTGCCTTCCGTGGTCATTTTAGCGTCCAGAAAAAAATAAAAAGGCTTTCTTAAGCTGTCTGATGCTTTTAATAGACGCTCGCTTGAAAAGCCAGCCGAGGCAGCGGATGAGAGTGGATCGCTCATTTGATTGTGGGTGTTAGATTTTTGATGTTGGATTGAGTGTTTACTTGTCATGGTTTAACCAGCTGCTTTGGGGGATAATCTCTCTCTAATAGTTTGCCTCAAAGGCAGCGCAAAACCCGCTTGTGCTGACAGGCAGGCACCACGTCCACCCAATGAGGAGGCAGCTGCGGTTGCCGGCGTTTACGTGAGAAACCAACATCGCCGCGGCGATGCCCGTTTCATCTTCCCCCGCAAGATGTGCTCGGACAAGACCGCGGCGCGTCTTCAAAGGAACCTTCCGGAATCGCAGCAGCGTCTTAATCTGCCGGCCCGCCGCAGAGCTGGGAAACACCCCCCCCCCCCTTTTTTAAAAACGAAACGGCATCCAGATGGGCCTGAGCTGTGCCCTTCCCCTCTGCAGTTCTCTAACATTGTCAAAGCACCCGCCCGCGTTCTATGCAGGAACATTCACCCATGAAACACACTAATTGTGTCTTTCAGCCGTTGTCAAATGCAGCTATGCGCTTTTTCTCATAAACGTGTTATTTTCAGATTGATTTCTGGCCGCATTACGCTCAGTTTTAGCGTAATGCCCACGCCCCAGCCAGTCGTTGGCGGTAGGGTGTTTCACTGCTGGGTGGTATTTGAATAAGTCTCTGGTGTCTGGTGAGGGAAATGGCCGGGGAGCACCATCAAGGTCATTTTTATATTTCAGTCCCCTGCCGTGCCTCGGCCCCGGAGCTGGTCCTCCAGGCTTTATCAGGGCTTCATTTCGTGATTGAAGTGAAGGGGGGATGGAGGGGTGGGGGGGGGGGGGTTGTCGTGTCTTAACCGGCTGTAAATCAACATGTCAGGCTGCATTTTAGTGCTTTGTTTCTAATTTCAATCAAACACCACCGCGCTATGAAGAGGGGGGAAAAGCCCCCCCCACCCACACACACACGTGTACACACACACACACACACACACACCACCTCACAGTAGGCTGATAGGGCTTAGGTGAGATTTATATCTCTCTTTTCTTACTGCTGTCACTCATTCTTTTCTTTTGTCAAGCCCCGCCCCTCTCATTTTAATCCCCCCCCCCCCCCCCCCCCCCCCCCCCCCCCCCCCCGTCCCATTGGGCTGGCGCTCTGCGGAGAGAGATTGGGCCGGGCCGCCGTTAGCGCCCTGCTCTCTGCCTGTGCGACTCCCTCCCCTCCCCGCAGTCCCCTCCGTTACCTTTACTGACCCCTGGTGCCTGCCGAGAGCCGCGCGCGACCAGCAACTCAGCTCAGCGCCGTGCACAGGGCCTCTATTGTGCCCCCTGTTTTTATTCCGCCCCTGTTCCATTAGTGTGTGGGCGTTACCTGCCGCCCCCGGCCTGGCCCTCCGATTGGGCGGTGAGTGGCGGGGGGTCACGGGTCACGGGTCGCTCCACAAAGGCGCGCGCACGTTAGCCCGGGCGCTGGAGATGGCGGCTTGTCCCCGTTATCCTGTGATTGTGTGGAAGTGTGGGAGCGTGCGGGGTGGACGTGCCCCCCCCCCCCCCCCCCCCGCCCCCTGCATTGTCTCCTCGTCATTAACTTAAATGGGCTCAACAGGAAGCCAGGGGACAGTTTATGACCCGGGAGCAACTAGTTTACTAATGGAAGGAGCCTCACCTAAATAAAGCTTAATGGCTCATTTAATCTTTTTCCCCCCCCTCTCTCCCTGCACACGAGGAACACCGGGGTCCAGGAATGCCTGTGGGATTGGCTTGTTAACAGTGCTCTCCTCTTTGTTTTATGTGTCCATTCCTTAATTGCGCAAGTTTACAGTTTCTGGGGGGACAAAGGACCGGGGTGATTAAAAGCTGAAATGTGATTTTGTGACAGACAGTAGTACAAATAGTACTTTCTCAGATTGTTTGAATAATAATCGTGAAATTAGATTATCGTGAACACAAACTCTGAAGCCGGTAATACAACAATACAATTATTTTATTCACAGGAAAGTTTGGAAACTGATTATAATAGAATAAAAATTGTGTCATTTGGAAAGTAATTTGTGTTGTGTTTTGGTGCACATAATTACAGTATTTTGATGAATTTGTTTGACAGTTTACTTGCAGTGGTCTTTAAACGCACCTTGTTCGCCAGTGATGTCTGCAGCTTATAAGCACGTATTTTGTGGTTTCTGTATTCACGACACCCTGCTTCTGTCCTCTTCCAGGCTCCTCTACAGTTTGGCGTTCAATGCAAGATTTCTGCGCCATCTCTGGCACCTCATAACTTCAGTCACGACGAAAATGATCACAGGGTAGGTGTGTGAATTGTGTGCGCTGCTCAATGTTCTCTCTGCGAAGCGCCACGGGCTTCCGCTGCCCGGTAAGAACAGCCGCTGTCCGAGACCTTCTGCGGCGGTATTTCACAGGAAAACATCACTCCACAAACATGCACACACAGTGTCCGTCTGCGAGACGGCTGCCTTCCCTCTTATTCAGCCGGGCTCTGCGAGAGCCGGTGGAAAAATGTCTCACAATGGCTGGGTCCGTCAGGAAACAGAGCAGTGGAATGTCATGAGTCTCTAAGAGAAGATGCCCCCCCCCCCCACACCCACCCACACACTATTTTAAGAGAACATCTCAGTCTGTGGGGGAGAC
The DNA here is from genome assembly GCF_963514075.1 of Conger conger. NCBI lineage: Eukaryota > Metazoa > Chordata > Actinopteri > Anguilliformes > Congridae > Conger > Conger conger. The sequence continues at coordinate 67,444,263 of NC_083763.1, forward strand.
TGAGGGCTGGGAATTGTAAAGAGCCAGACGCACCACATCACTGTCAGGCCCTGTGAATAGAGCCCTCAGCAGCTCAGAGCTGGAGAATGTGAGCCGTGCCCCTGAGTGTGAAGGATTAGCACGGCTGTTACTGAGTGTGAAGCTGTAACGATGGCTTAGCGCTGAGTTTAGACATGATTTAGCGCTGGGTTTAGCCGTGGTTTAGCGCTGAGTTTAGCCGTGGTTGTGGATTTACTGGTGCTTTAGCTCTGAATTTTACGGTGGTGTATGTGAGGTTTGTGCTTGTTTAGCAGTGGTTTAGTGGTGAATTGAGCAGTGAGTTTTGTGGTGAGTATAGTGGTGAGTTTAGCTGTGCTTTAGCCATGTGTTCAGTGGTGAGTTTAAATGGGGTTTAGCAGTGAGTTTAGGAGTGGTTTAGCAGTGAGTTTAGGAGTGGTTTAGCAGTGAGTTTATTGAGGGGTTTAGCAGTGAGTTTAGGGGTGGTTTAGCAGTGAGTTTAGCAAGGTCACACTAAGGTTTAGTGATAAGCTTTGTTGTGAGTTTAGCGGTGAGTTTAGTGGTGGGTTTAACAGTGAGTGTATGGGTGGTGTAACGGTGCTTTAGTGGCGAGTTTACCTGTGCAGAAGAGTGACTCATCGTGCCCTGTCCTCTCTCCTCAGGTCCATGGTGCCACTGCTGCAGGTGATCTCCCGCGGGTCTCCCATGTCCCTGGAGGACTCCAACAGGATCATCCCCCTCTTCTACCTGTTCAGCTCCCTGTTCAGCCACTCCCTCATCTCTGTGCACGACAGCGAGTTCTTCGGCCTGTCGCTGGAAGGTAGCTACAGACACCCACACCCCCTCTGTGTGCCCTCCACTAGCCCTGTTTTTCAGTTCATTTCTTAGCAAATTCAGTTTTATTTAAGATTTCTGTTTCATGTTTTTTTCATGAGAGGGTAAAGTGTCTCTGGTTTATTTATTCATTCTTTTTTTTAAGTTGAAGTACCTTTAATCACTTGTGGCAACGCCACTTAATTTGATTGGCTCATGGCAGCCATATTGTTTTTATGGGTTTATACTAAGGTTGATTCCATTTGAATTCATGAATGAATGCATGAAGTGAAATTAAATTTATAATTTTTTAAAATCCCATTGTTTCCATACATGTGTTTAATGAGTGAATTGACTAATGAGTTAACTGAACTGACTTTGACTTGACCGCAGCCCTGCTTTGCCCTCGCCCAGCTGCAGGACAGAGTCGCTCGTCCATGATGCCGTTCACGCTGGCGGAGCTGGTGACCCTGTCGCGGTGTTTGAGGGACGCCTGTCTGGGCATCATCAAGCTGGCCTACCCCGAGACCAAGACCGAGCACCGGGAGGAGTACGTGGCCGCCTTCAGGAGCGTGGGCGTCAAGACCAACAGCCAGATGCAGCAGCGCATTCAGGCCGAGCAGAAACGTTGGGTCCAGCTCTTTAAGGTGACCCTCTCTCTGACTGCCCAAAGCTGGTCCTGCTCTTTGAGGTGACCCCCTCTCTGACTGCCCAAAGCTGGTCCTGCTCTTTAAGGTGACCCTCTCTCTGACTGCCCAAAGCTGGTCCAGCTCTTTGAGGTGACCCTCTCTCTAACTGCCCAAAGCTGGTCCAGCTCTTTGAGGTGACCCCCTCTCTAACTGCCCAAAGCTGGTCCAGCTCTTTAAGGTGACCCCCTCTCTGACTGCCCAAAGCTGGTCCAGCTTTAAGGTGACCCCCTCTGTAACTGGCCAAAGCTGGTCCAGCTCTTTAAGGTGACCCCCTCGGTAACCACTCTACCAGTATCTGGGAGAATAAACTTTGCTGATCAAGAAACCGGCAGAGAAGCAGGTTTGCAGGCTTGGGATAAAAACAAGGCTAGTTCTGTTTGCCATCTTAGTCAATGTCAAGAGTAATTTGGAGGATTGTGTATGTGCCATACCTAAGTTTTATTACACAAATCAGGTCTGGTCGATTTTGAAAATGTGAGAATGTGGTTTTACGGCAGTTTCACTCGATGCCTAAATGGAAAAGCGGAGTCGCTACTGCCTTCAGTTCAAGCTCTGCAGACAACGTCTTTCACTTCTGGATAATATTGTGTAGAGCTTATGAGTCTGTCTGAATATCATCATCTGTTTCAGCAGGAAACAGTCTGACTGAGCTGAGTCTTTGTTGACGTTTACTTTATGGGAGCAGTCCGGATACAGAGCTTACCTTTCTCCATTATCATTGGGATTTGCATGTTGTGCATTCAGGGAGAACACTTCATTTCCTTTAGTGCTCCGGTGACTTGTGTTCCGTGAACGTGTAAAATGTGCTGCTTTGAAAAGGCTGCCAGCAAATCGTGCCCTTTGCTATTTGTAATGAAAAGTTATGAGCCTATTATTTAGCACTCTGTGTGCCAAGGAAATGGATGTGCAAAGCTAGACCAGGGTCTTACTAAACAGGAACTTCAGAAGTCTGTGGGCTACAGGCTATGCAAATACCTAATACAACATTTCAGATCTTTTACTTTATACTTCAGTACAGTTACATTTATTTGTATTAATTACAATACATTTCTTTTTGAAAAATACATTTTGTAACCGCCTGGCAGCCCTGCATTGCATAAGTTTTGGGTTTCTTGTCCGCAGAGCGCTTTCCGTGCGTATACGCGTGTGTCAGAAAGCGCTGTGTTTGCGTGGCCTGTCCGTGGAGGCCCGCTCCCTGGTGGAAGCGTGGCGGATAATTGAGAAGCGGACAGAGTGTTTACAGAGAGCCAGTGGGGCACACCGGAGGCGTCCCTCCATTAGGTCATTTGTTGTCGGCTCTCCCTCGCCCTGATTGAGGTGCTTTGTTCTGGCCGGGGAAGGTTGTTAAGAGACCAGGACGTGGACGTGGCTTCGCGGGAGGTGTATAAACGCTTCTGAAATTTCATAAAAGATTGGTGCAAACGCCTCCTGTCAGCTAAAACGACCCATTAAAGAACTAGGAGCAGGGGAAATGCATTTTCCAAATTGAATGCTAGATTTACAGTTCGCTTAATACCGCTGACCCCTAACACGCTAATGTTTGGTTCGAGTCATCAGCTGTCCCTTCCGATCTTTTATCACTTCTATTGTCAAGCTATCTATTTAATTGAAAGAAGTTAATTGAATGAAAATGATCAACTAAGCTTGTATTAATATTGCTAATGGAACTTTCTTCTTGGCCATGTTTGGAGAGAGATGTCACGACGGAGTTTGGGAGAGGGCCATTAAGGCCTGCACTTAACCCGATGGGCTAATTAACGAATGCTTATTCATTCGACCAAGTCAGGGGGAGACGCACTCCAAACCAATGGGCTTGATTTTACAGCGTTTTCCACTTGCGGTTATTACCCGCGTCAGACATTGGGGATGACGGGTGGAGATTAATACCGCCCTCCGCGGAACGCCTCGCCCTGAAATTCCCGTGGAAGAGGAATCTATCTGGGCTGTATATCTTTCACCTATTTGCAGTGTTGGAGGAAACGCACCTGTTTTCCAAACGTTTTCCAGTGAAATGCAACCTAAAAGAGATTTAGAATGGAGAGGAGTGCTGAATTGGGAGTTCTTGCAGTTTGTCAGGGGTGAAATGCTCAACTGTCCTTTTACTAAAAGCTCCTGACGTGTACCTTGCACATAAACAGCTGTTTCAAGTGCGCATGGTAAATTGAGATTTGAGCTGAAGCAGGTTGATTCAGATTAATAGGTGAAGATCTATTTGAATTGAATTGAATTTGATTGAATGTAGATTCCTCCCCTTTTTTCTATCAAATAGAATGGCTGTCCAGATCATTACAATGAAAATAAAGTTTTTTTTGATTGAGTAATGGCACCAAAGCGAGAAGGATTCCTGCTTTTTGTGCTGTCCAGAAGAACCTTTTATTTATAGGAATATGACCGACTGATGTTTCCCTCTTTCACAGGTCATCACTAACCTGGTCAAGATGATTAAAGCCAGAGATATACGCCAGCCCTTCTGCCCGCCCGGGCACTGGCTCTCTGGAGAGGTCAACATCCGCGCAGATAAGGTAGCCACTAGCCACCGCCTCGCTAGGCTTCAGCACGGTCCTTTCAGGTCAGGAGAGCACTGCCCTTTCCATCACTGCCCTTTCTTTCTCTGCCCTGTATGGCTGTGAGTTAGCTTTGGAGTCCCTGCCCTGGCCTTCAGAGTGAATGTGAGCATTAGCCTTTACTGCTGCTCTGTATTGCGCTACCATAGGCTTAGCAGCTGGCTTATTGAATCTACTAAAACCTCTGGTAAGAAATGAGTCAGGCATTTATTTGTGTTTCAAATTTATCTGCATGCGCAGGCAATATACATTTTATTTTGGGTTTCAAGTGCAAATCTGAAATTGCTTTGAAGAAAATTAAATTTAAATATCGTGTCCTTTTTAAAATAAACCCGTAACAGAACCACAGTTACAGACATCAGGCTTACATGGGCCAGAGCAGAATGCATTTGGAATACACTAGAACATGGCAAGGAAGGATTTAGCTGCCTGGTGTGTTATTCATTAATATCTCAAACAAAAATCTTTTTTTCATATTTGTGTAACATGAAAGTATTGATTTCATTTTGAACATAAGTACACATCTGGCTAGTTTAAACAGTCTGCAGCAGACATTGGAAATAAGGATTGGAAGTTAGTAATGTCAAAGCTATTGTTATTGAGTTCATTTTGAGTGACATCAAGATAAGGGTTTGTTATTTGTAGAAATGCTAATATTTGCATTTGCCACAGAAATGTAGGTGTTCTTAATTTGGGGAAGTGTTTAAGTTTAATAGTTCAACGCAGACAAAAGCGGTCAGGTGTTTGTGTAGGTAGGTGGTCTCTGATCTCAGACCAGTTAAGGGGAGTGGAGAGGCATTGTGATGGAACTGAGCCTGTCTTTGTGTTATTTCGTGGTAATGCTGATCGCACCCCCTCCAGGTGACCCAGCTGTACGTCCCTTCAGCCCGGCACATGTGGAGGACCCGCAGAATGGGCCGGATCGGGCCCCTGCAGTCCACCCTGGACGGTAACAGAGCCCTCTGCGTGAACTCACACTCCTTCCTGTTGAAAGAGCATTAACACATTCTCAGCAGGTGATGTCATCTGGTGTAGCATTGAAACGGCAGTGATGAGGTTCTGCCCCCAGTGTGTGTGTGTGTGTGTGTGTGTGTGTGTGTGTGTGTGTGTGTGTGTGTGTGTGTGTGTGTGTGTGTGTGTGTGTGTGTGTGTGTGTGTGTGTGTGTGTGTGTGTGTGCTCATGCCTGTTTGCAGGGGTAGAAATTGTAAGTTCAGAAAGTAATTAGTTCAGCCAGGAGGTTGGACTAATTACTGAAATCATCTGATTAGTGGGTGGAAGAAACGCATGGCAGGACTTTTACTTTCTGACCCCTGGACTTTCTCCCTCTGTGTGTTTGTGTATGTATGTGAATGTGTCAGTGTGTGAGAGTGTGAAGGACAGAGAAAGAGATGGAGAGTGACAGAGAGAGACCGAAAGAGAGAGACTGAAAGAAAGAAAGAGAAGCTGTAGGCTATCAATGCGGCTCTGACTACGATAGCACAGACCCTATCCTCCTAAGGTTCACCCCCGCACACCTGTAGAAAGGGGTGCTGCTGTGCCATGAAAGCCCCCTCACAAAGTCAAGCAGCAAGACGAGCCGCCCTCACCCTAACATCCTGCGTCTCAAACGGGCTTAGCGCTCGTCTGCAGGCTCCATTGTTCTGCCCTGCCTTTGAAGTGAGGTGGGCCTGCGTCTCTGCAGCACGCGCCTGGGCCTGGCTCTAAAGGTAGCGCACTCACGCAGGGTGGTGTGAAAACAAGCAGGTAACAATGTGTGTATGATCTGCTTAATGCCACTCCAGTCCATATGGGATAAATTCAATTAGTGTGAAAGTACTGATGAGGCACATATGGCTGTGTGTTTGCCTGGCCTTTTTCATTTGCTTAAATGGGCAGCCCCTCGCGTGATGAATGGCCCTTATATTGACCACCGCGGCCCATATTTCTCCTCAAAGATGGAAACCTGATGGGGAAATGCAGATAGAATTGACTAATTGAGCAGAATAATTGAGCTCTAGTCGGTGGATAGTGGTTCGGCTGTGCTGTTCTGGCAGTTTTTTTGGTCTAAACGCTCCGCAGGCCTGAGTTTAATATAACACAAACGTCCGCTTAATGAAAATTGTTGTGCGCGCTGATGAGCGCGTAACGGTGGAGTTAATTAAAAGTGCGTGTAACCGGGGGAAGGGCCTGGCGCGAGAGGGACGATTGAGCGTTCTTTAATGGCCTGTCTCTGGACCGGCCCTCCAGGGCCCAGGGCCCTCGCCGCCGGTCTGCCGGAGCTCGAAACGTGCGCTTATCCTGCGGGCTGGCTCAGCACCGACGCGTCCTCTGTGTCCTCTCCTTAAACGCGCTGCGGGTTTGACCAGGCCAGCTGGAAGACAAGTATGAGATACAAATATGCCAAAAATAAGACCATAAAATCTTAACAAGTATTTTAGTCTTATATTTAAACTTTATTTTATTTCTGTTCATGTAAGACAACATAAGACAAAAAGATTGCCAGTGAGCTAATAACAAGCTAGTATTGTCTACTTGAGAGAAATAAAAGTCCCATTACAAATCTAAAACAGTTGAGAAGGTTTTTCATTTAGTCTTCATTTAGATGTTTAAGATTGCCTGGGGGCAATGGTAGAGTTTACTGGAGCAGTCGTCTGTAGGATGTCCTTGATACTTTTTAACGCACGATTTTCAGCCTTGGAGGCTCCAAATAATTGCTGTCTCTTGAGAAGAATTTCCCTATTGGCATATTTAGAATTTTTTTATCTTAGAGATCAGTACCAGGTATTGTGAAAATGGAGGGCGAGGTACCAGGCCCTCTGGGATGGGAGTCTCATACTCTGTTGGAGTGAGTGAGCGGCTAGTAAATTGTCTGGCTGGTGTTAATTTTCCGGTTGATTTTTTAGCTGTTTTAATTTCGAATTTTGTTGTTCCAGTTGGAATGGAGCCGGCTCAGCTGACCGTGCCTGAGGAGAGACATCTGGCCATCCTTACGGAGCTCCCCTTCGTCGTCCCCTTCGAAGAGCGAGTCAAAGTAATTCTGCCCGTTACCCACCATGCACTTCTGCCTCTGTACTCACACCTCTGTCAGTGGTACTGGGCATTGATGCTGCTGTAGTTATCATACTGTTTAAGTGAGCTCCACCTAGCCGCAGCCAATGGGTCTTATTTATTTGCCAGATTGATAAAATGTTGCTATTTTCATGACAACACAGTGAACACATCTGTCATCTGCTGCTGGCCAGAGCAATGCATTATGGGATTATAATAACCATGACACAAAATTGCCTCAGTAAAGCTGTATCATAACGCAATTTATAGCTTGAGAATATATGTGGCTATTACTTATTGGAATACTCCTAATAATGGTATACATGCAGTGGTGTTCAGCAGAGGGAAAAAGAGTTGCTTGAACAGGCAACATAATGTGAAATAATGAATTTGTGTGCATTTCTCATAATCAACTGCATGTGTTTGGTAATATTTTAATGTTTCGTTTATTTTTTTAAGATCTTCCAGCGATTGATATATGCAGACAAAAGAGACGTCCAAGGTGACGGTCCGTTTTTAGACGGAATCAACGTCACCATTCGCCGAAACTACATTTATGAAGATGCCTACGACAAGCTGTCTCCGGAGAACGGTATGAATTCATCTGTCACTGAGATTGTACAAGCTGAATGTGTCTGGGAGGCTGTTTGTAGATGTGTATGGTTTGTCTGGGAGGCTGTTTGTAGATGTGTAGGGTTTGTCTGTGAGGCTGTTTGTAGATGTGTAGGGTTTGTCTGTGAGGCTGTTTGTAGATGTGTAGGGTTTGCCTGGGAGGCTGTTTGTAGATGTGTATGGTTTGTCTGGGAGGCTGTTTGTAGATGGGTATGGTTTGTCTGTGAGGCTGTTTGTAGATGTGTAGGGTTTGTCTGTGAGGCTGTTTGTAGATGTGTATGGTTTGTCTGGGAGGCTGTTTGTAGATGTGTAGGGTTTGTCTGTGAGGCTGTTTGTAGATGTGTAGGGTTTGTCTGGGAGGCTGTTTGTAGATGTGTAGGGTTTGCCTGGGAGGCTGTTTGTAGATGTGTATGGTTTGTCTGGGAGGCTGTTTGTAGATGGGTATGGTTTGTCTGTGAGGCTGTTTGTAGATGTGTAGGGTTTGTCTGTGAGGCTGTTTGTAGATGTGTATGGTTTGTCTGTGAGGCTGTTTGTAGATGTGTATGGTTTGTCTGGGAGGCTGTTTGTAGATGTGTATGGTTTGTCTGGGAGGCTGTTTGTAGATGGGTATGGTTTGTCTGTAAGGCTGTTTGTAGATGTGTAGGGTTTGTCTGGGAGGGTGTTTGTAGATGTGTAGGGTTTGTCTGGGAGGCTGTTTGTAGATGTGTATGGTTTGTCTGTGAGGCTGTTTGTAGATGTGTATGGTTTGTCTGGGAGGCTGTTTGTAGATGGGTATGGTTTGTCTGTAAGGCTGTTTGTAGATGTGTAGGGTTTGTCTGGGAGGGTGTTTGTAGATGTGTAGGGTTTGTCTGGGAGGCTGTTTGTAGATGTGTATGGTTTGTCTGTGAGGCTGTTTGTAGATGTGTATGGTTTGTCTGGGAGGCTGTTTGTAGATGTGTAGTGTTTGTCTGGGAGGCTGTTTGTACATGTGTATGGTTTGTCTGGGAGGCTGTTTGTAGATGTGTAGGGTTTGTCTGTGAGGCTGTTTGTAGATGTGTATGGTTTGTCTGTGAGGCTGTTTGTAGATGTGTATGGTTTGTCTGGGAGGCTGTTTGTAGATGTGTAGGGTTTGTCTGGGAGGCTGTTTGTAGATGTGTAGGGTAACAACACTGTTTATGCTGTAGTTATGGCCAGTGTTTTCAGTGAGAGGACTTTATTGCCTTTAATGCAGGCTGCCAAATGACCCCAGGAAGCTCCTCTCGACACTGGGATATTATATAAGTGTTATTTTTTATTATGGAATGGCCCTATAAAACATAAAATGCTTTAAGGGAATATTTTCAAAATGAGTCAAGAAAGCAAATTAAAGGCCATTAAAAAAGTGCCATGGCTGCAACTTTTTACATAAATTAACTGATTTGAACTGATTACAAACTACTTACTTTTTATTTATTTATTAAAGAATACGTTCATTTTAAATACGTTCCCTTGTCTGAAGAAAGTCTTGTTATGTCTTGATAACATTGTCTAACCTGGGCTTGTGTCCTGGGCTTGATGTTATGTTGAGTGAACTTGCGGTTAATAAATAAATACAATAAAAAAATCACAAAAAAGTAAAAGAAAATCTGTGTAAGTGATGTTTGTATGAGGAAAAGCTTTTATGCTGTTACTGGATTTCATTAATTAAATGAAAACTATGAGTACTCCCATGTATGTATTGATGTAATTTTAAAGTGTAATAATAATCATGATTATAATAATGCATCTCTTAATATCTCAGATGCATTATTTTGAGTCTGGGTTGCTGTTGGAGCCATTAGGGTGAATATGTGAAAGGCCACTTGTGTGGAGTAATGGGATTAAACCGCGGTAGAGCCTCTATGTAGCACGATCATCACCTGATCCATACGGTGTATGAATGTCTTCATAAGTTATAGCAGCAGGGATTTATGGTTGGCTATTAATTATGCTGAAACATGACCTTTTTAAGGCGTTTGATTTAAATATTCTCCATGAGTGACGGCACTGTGCTTAAGTAATCCACCTTACGGGTAACAAAGGGATATATTTCCTGAGCAGAAAGAGGAATGGCAGGTAACACATCCTTTAGCATTTTCACTGCTAAATGGTCCAATATCCAGTCCTCTTAGTTAGCATATCCGAGGGTGTTTAGGCCTGGTTGTGAGTTCTCTTGCGGTTTTAACGTCTGTGTTACAGTTGTGTGTTTTCGTGTGTTGAGAGCAGGCCTGAGTCACATGCGTAATTGTTTCGGGTTGAAATACTTTTCTGCGCTTTACTGAGCTTGTCTGCTGTATTGGAGCCAACAGAATATTCTCAAAAAGTGCAAACCCTTCCTTCTGCCCCTCTCGGTTAGGTCAGTCGCACCAGGCACGATCAGTTGAGCACCCACAAGTATTTGAACCCAAAACATTCACGTATTTGACTTGGTCTGGTGGAGATTCATGGTGTTTAGCTCTTTGGGCGGACGGTGTCTCTCCAGTTCTAACGTAAAGAACGTCCGGTCCACGCAGAGCCCGATCTGAAGAAGAGGATCCGGGTGCACCTGCTGAACGCCCACGGGCTGGACGAGGCCGGGATCGACGGCGGCGGAATATTCCGGGAGTTCCTCAACGAGCTGCTCAAATCGGGCTTCAACCCCAATCAGGGCTTCTTCAAGACCACCAACGAGGGGCTGCTGTACCCCAGCCCCACCGCGCAGATGCTGGTGGGGGACTCCTTCGCCCGCCACTACTACTTCCTGGGGAGGATTTTAGGGAAGGTAAGACACGGGGATTCAAAGATTCATAGATACTGTTGTTCATTAAATCAGTTCTGAATGAGAATTCGTTCTCTTTTGCAAGGATGCCCTGAGAGAAATGCCAGGGAGCACAGTTGTGAGTTGGGTGTGAGAGAGAGAGAGAGAGAGAGAGAGAGAGAGAGAGAGAGAGAGAGAACAGGTGTTAAGCCCCTAGAGCAGTTTTTGGGTTAAGGGCCTCGCTCCAGGGCCCAACGGCAGGGTTCTTTTTTTGTGTAGATGCAGGTCAGCATCTCTACATGCTGGCCGGGGCCTTTAACCAACAACTCTACAGTTAACTTGTGTCTGATCATGCATATGAAATCTCTCACTAAACCGAGCACGTTCCGTCGTCCCTGCCACCAAGGCCCGGCGGATTTACCGCCATCTTTGTTCTAGATGTTTCTGTGACATCGGTGCTCCGCGGTCCAAAGGTTTTTCTCCGGAAAGAGGGCGCGTGTAGAGAGGCGCGCGTAACCAGACAACGGAGGAGGCCCGTCCGACAGTACAGCTTCTGTCAACAGCGGAGAGCCTCGCAGAGTGCACTCAAACCCGCACACTTCTCCCTCTGCGCCCGCTGTTCAACAGCCCGGCTTATGTGCTTTGTCCTGTGACTGTTTGTCCTGCCGATGAAATAATTGCCATTTGATAACGGTCCTTTGCTCGAACCTGTGAAAGATTTAGCAGGAACTCAATTGGCCCCACTGTTGCAGCGATAAGGCACAGCCGCGCATTTTACTGTCAATATCTATCTGTGAATGTTGCCGGAATGAAAGACTGTGGGATTTACCACTGTAAACACTCCACACAAGGCCTCGTCATTATTTTCATTCTTTACGGTGGTCATATTGCGGGAGAAGTGGACCATTGGTTATTTAAAATGTTTATTCAGTTTCGTGGTCAAGAATAGCTTTTCTGAGGTCGTAATCTCGCTAATAGAGCTTAAAGTCTCATTCAGCCAGATCCCTGTGTCACCCAAAATATGTTCAAATAAAATCTACATTGAATTATTCAGATAACATTAGTGAGAAGCTTTATTTGTAGTGAAGGTGGGGAATGGGGAAAAGCAGGCATCAGTGGTGTTCGTGAGCTAAAACCCTGATTTCACCCAGGTTTTTAATGCTGGCTTTCCAGTGAAAATGACAATAAGTTCAAGGTTTTTACTGAAGTGCTCACTGTGGCATCCCTTTCGGGCTTTAGTATCAAGTAGCAAAATTCAGTAAGCAGGATGTTTGCTACTTGAGAGTAATGAGTTGAAGAAGTCATGAGTGTGCTGATTTTTAAAATGAAAATGAAAATAAGGAGTAAAGTAATGGTTTGAGGCTGGTGTGTCTGTATTTACACTTAATGCAGTGAAAGGAGCCTGTGTCTCTGCCAGCTTGCGCAGGTCTGCTCCCAGTGGGACACCAGTGTGTCACAGGTCAAAGGTCATCCTCTGACTAGGAAAACAAGTCCCAGCCCCCCACAGAATGAAAGTGCTCTGTGATTAGGGGTGTGATAAATAACCTGATCCCGCACCCCCTGCCCACTCGAGTGTGGCCAACACAGGGCCTGGGAGCTGATTCACCAGCCGCGTATTTGTTTAATTAAATCAGATTTTATTATTAAAACCAACGCGCAGAATTACTGCGGTCAGCCATGCATGGAATCTCGTTGACACTCCACACCCCTGACTGCGTTTTTGACATTGCACCCGCCACCTTCATTTTAAATACAGCCTGATCGTATTTTGGCATCTTTAATAGATGCTTATCATATAAATGCAGCTAATTAATTTATCAGAGAGCCCTCTTGGGCAGAGACTCACCCCACCCCCCCCTTCCCAGAACCCGCTGTGGCGGTATAAAGGGAGTCCAAGCGGACATGGCAGGGCTTGTTCAGTGTGCGGGCCAGATATTAGCTGGCGTGTGCTTTGTTGATGGTATTGTTTGGCCGCTCTTCCCTGGCACTATTTATTAGAGCCTAATGCTTTAGCGTTTTCTTTAATGCACGCGCCTTCGATTGTTTATCGCGACGCGGTGAGCTGCGAGGTCACGCCGCGTCGGGGAAGAAATTACCTCATGACACCGGTCGCTTCTCAATTAGGCCTTCCATTAGGCGATGATTCCTGCCTCTTGTTTGTGTAGCGGTTGCATTTGGCTGGTGCTAAATCAGTCGGCCGGGCAGGACATAAATAAGCACTCAAAAGCATGTGGTAATAGCGTTTTGATCTGTTTTACAGTCCTGAGCTGCGGAGTCTATCGGAGACCATTCAGCCGGCTTATTAGAACGCCATAATCCCCCCCGCCCCCCCCCCCCTCGCCCGCCCCCCCGCGTTAGCGTTTTGAGAAATGGCTTGCCTGTGCCCAGTGCGCCTTCCCGCTAATGGTTTAGGCAATTAGGGTGAGAAATTAATTTGAATTTGACTTTCAATTAACCCTGCCTGAAGTTCCCCCTTTCCCATAAACACTTAACAAAGTAGTCATTCAGGTAGCGTATTGATATATTTGTTTAGTGCTGCTATACTCTAGCCCAAGTGGAGAGAAAGTGATATAAATTAGATTTGCGTCACCGCCCTGGTACGTGAGCTCAGCTCTCTTCGCGTGAGATGAATTCGCTCAGTTAATGGTGAAAGTCTTGTGTTGTTGTTGGGGTGATGCATTATGGTCAAGAGTGCCCTATTGGGGAATTCTCTGTGCAGGGGAATTTAATACACGCCCACGGTCTACTCTCTGAGGTACGCTAGCTGAGGATAATTAAAAATGTAAAATATTGCGTTGTTCAATTCCTGCTGTGCGCACTAATATATAGTATATCGCAATACTGCAAATGTTACCACGCAAAGCACTTCTGTATGAACGGTAACCAGTGGTGATACCTAAGCAGACCGTCCTCTTTTTGTGAAATCTGAGATGTCACTACACTTGGTGAAGTGTACTGTACAACTCATTCTTAAAGTTGTCTTTTTTTCATTTGCAAAAGTAGTACACGGCTTAGTATTGATATGCCAGTGAACACTGCACAGAAATCATGCCTGCTGCAATCTTTTCAGTGATCTTGGGTAATAAGCCTGTGAAATTCTATGATTATCCCTCGACTCTAATTTTCTGCATTTCAATAACACAGAGCCCTCTCTCCCAGCACCGTAAGCAGGAACTGAGGGAGTGCTGTTAGACTAGTGATGATTATGAATTCTGCATACTGCCTCTACTTCTCTGCACCAGCTCTCCATGTGTCAGTCTGTCAGTCTCACTCAGTTTACCGGAGGTTCTCCTAATGGACCCGCTCCCTCCGTCCCCCGGTACCGTCTCCCCGGCGACCGTGCCCTTTGCCAGGCGCGCGATTACGGTATTTCTCAGCGGAGTGTTATTTTACAGTCTGACACGTCCGGAGCCGTAAAGAGCTCCCTGTGCCAATCCTAAAAGCCGCTCCCCGTCCCGCCAACCTTCAGGCCCGCCCGCGTCCCCGGCTGTTCCCCTGGCCCGCATTCATCTCCGCGGGATACAGGCCGGCTTCCCGGAGGTGTGCGCCTGGAGGGGGGCCTCTGATTGATAGTAATGCGTTTGAAAAGCATTATATTTTTATTGATTCTTAATGTTGTAAATTAACTAATTTATTTGGCAGCGAACAGAAGCCACCTGTGATGTTGCTCACATTTAGTCGTCTGACGGTGCCACGATTTGCATTAATTGCACTGCTGCGGCACTCACTTATATTAAAAGGCCCACACCATAATTAATCCTTTTTATTTCGAGTCATTTTGGCACAATTTCTGGCAATAAACATCCATAAATAATGGCGGTTTGAAAAATATGCTACAGGTTTTCTCCATATACTTATTGCCATATCTTCACAGCGGACCATTATTGATAGGCTTCAAGGGCCACCCGCCACAGATGGCCTGGAATTAGGGCTAGCATGGGAGATGCTAAGTGGATTATTTTGCATAAAAAATAGACTGTGTTTGAAGTTGCATAATTAACCGGTGTTTAGAAAATAGCTTGATTTATGCCTCCGTGTGTGTTTAAGATGCATGCATTATGGAAATGCTTTAAATTTATAATCCATTTAGCTGATGTGGTCAGGGTTTTTAGCGCAATCGTTTATTAAGACCAGTATATTTTAATGCCTTAAAGGTGTAAATGTGCTCTTTTTAGGGCTGCTCCAGTACATTAGCTTTACATTTTATGACTCACCTGCCCAGCTGTGCTTCCTAATGGCATTTAAGGTCAAGGGGAGAATGAACATTTATAAAGTTAGAGCTCGATAAGTCTAGGCCTGCATATTTAACACGTCAGTGCTGAAGCTTCAAAACCGTAAGTCCTCAGTAAACTCGTGCCTATCAAGTGATAATCACGGTCAGTCCTGGTTATGTTTGGATTTTATTTTTTTCCATTGGCATTTGCAATTCTGTGGATTTAAGCTTTAGTGCTGTGACCTCATGATTGCTTTTGCGTTCGTACTGCGTGATTGTTGATCACACCTTTGTGTACCTGTTCTTTTTAAGCCTCGCTTTCAGAATTACAGCGATCTACCTAACTGATGTGGTCTGTTCTCCAACATTATGAAACATACATTCACACTATTCTTGTTTTTTTCCCCCATGCGCAGACACATATTAGCTGTTCCTGAAAATAAAATTGAGGTGAAAGGCGAAGCAAGTTGCAGCTAGTCGAACTTGCAGTACAAATAAGAAACGTTTCTGAGAAATGTTTTTAACTTGCATGTTTCCAGTTATTTTGTTATGTCTCCAGCTGTAGTGCACCCATTTCCTGTGGGAATACCAGTGGTGTACAGACTGCTGTGTAATTGCAGCTGTGTCTTAGTGTCTCATGCCCCCTAGTGAATCCGTGTGTGTGTGATGTTCCTGTTCCCTCCCCTGCATGCTCTGTATGAGAACATTCTGGTACAGCTGTGCGTCTGTGAGTGTGAGAGTGTGAGAGTGTGAGAGTGTGAGTGTGAGTGTGAGTGTGAGTGTGAGTGTGAGTGTGAGTGTGAGTGTGAGAGTGAGAGTGAGAGTGAGAGTGAGAGTGAGAGTGAGAGTGAGTGTGAGTGTGAGTGTGAGTGTGAGTGTGTGTGTGTGTGTGTGTGATGGCTTTTCTCTGTTGTTCAGGCTCTGTATGAGAACATGCTGGTGGAGCTGTGTGTAAGATGGCTCCTCTCTGTGCTCTGTAGGCTCTGTATGAGAACATGCTGGTGGAGCTGTGTGTAAGATGGCCTCTCTCTGTGCTCTGTAGGCTCTGTATGAGAACATGTTGGTGGAGCTGTGTGTAAGATGGCTCCTATCTGCTCTGTAGGCTCTGTATGAGAACATGCTGGGGGAGCTGTGTGTAAGATGGCTCCTCTCTGTGCTCTGTATGAGAACATGCTGGTGGAGCTGTGTGTAAGATGGCTCCTATCTGCTCTGTAGGCTCTGTATGAGAACATGCTGGTGGAGCTGCCCTTCGCCACCTTCTTCCTGTCCAAGCTGCTGGGCACCAGCGCTGACGTGGACATCCACCACCTGGCCTCGCTGGACCCCGAGATGTACCGGAACCTTCTGTTCCTCAAGAGCTACGAGGACGACGTGGAGGATCTGGGGCTCAACTTCACCGTGGTCAACAACGACCTGGGGGAGGCACAGGTGCAGCATCTCTCTTAATCTCTTTTTCTCCCTTTTTTCCTCATCTATTCTCTCGCTTGAAAGCCCCATCTCTTTCTTTCTCCCTCTTTTTATTTTCTTCTCCACCCTTTTCTCTGTCTTTGTAACCCTCCTTTCTCTCCCCTTTCTCCATTTCTCGTTCTGTCTTTTCCATGTCTTTTCTGACCTTTTCCCTCCTATCTCTCTCCCTTTCTCTCTGTGCCTCTCTACCTCTCACCCTCCCTCCCTCCCTCTCTCTGCACACTGCTCCGTACCCCTGCTACCTGCCAGCAGTGAAGCGGTGTTAATGTAGGTGTTAATAATTCCTCTCGATCATGTGGCTGCGGTGGCAGATAAGGGAGATAAAGCACGTCTCTGACTGGGATCTGAACCCGGCTGCTCGGCGCAGACTTTATCCACCATTACAGGAGTAATGACCGAGAGGAACAAACAGAGCCGCTGTTGCATAAATAAAGGGTCCCTTACATTCGGTAACCCCGGGCCCTGTGGCGTCTAGGCGGGAGCTCACTCGTGTTATAGACAAGCGAGCGGGTCGTTTTGACGGCACAGTCGCGGTTGTTCGACGTTCGCCTGGGCGAGTTACTACCCGCAGTGGCTTGTTTGCTCAGGGCCTTGCAGTGTTATTAGCTGCTCTTTAAATACGCTTTACGCCGTCGTTACAAGGCAGTCCTCGGTCATCTGATATGGACACGCACGGTAAATACGATACAGAAAACTATTTTCTGAAGATTAGGCACATGTAGGCCAGACTGCCCTGCGTTTGCCCTCTAGCTGGTGCCAAAGTAAGCAAGATAAAGGGAACAATTGTCTGGGGTAATACTGGCCAGCAGAAATCAAAAACATAAGGTGAGGAAGAGATTGCAATTGAAAAACAATTCCGAAAATAAATTAGAATATTGTTGATACGTGTACCAAGATTAAATTCTTCACTGTAGTTTCAGGCATTCATTTTTTTTTATCTTTGTAAATTATGTTTTGCTTGTGAGATTGACCTACTTAAAAAAAAGCAAAAAATAAGAACTGTCTTTGATTGGAAATCGTGTCCCAGGTACAAGTAACAGACTTGGTTGTGCTCATCAAAAAGGAAAAAAAAAACACGGTAAAAGATGGATTCTCGATCCATTCTTGTTCCCTCGTTCAGCTCTTAATGAATGTGACCCACAGCTTAATACACTGAAGCTAATTAAAGAGGCCGTCTCGCTGCTCTTTCAAACCCGTCTCCTGTGCCGTTCACCCGGTTATGAATGGAGCAGCTGTCCTTGTGGCGGGGGGCCCCAAGGTCTCGAAGCCTGGGGACCCGTCACTCCGCTAATGACCTCCACCAGATCATTAAGGGACGGGCAGCCTGGTCATTACACTCGCTCAGTTACCACGGTAACATGTGGCTCTAGGTGGGACAGGTGAAGGGTTAAAGGTCATTGTGGAGGCAAGTCACCACTTCACGTTTTGCCCGGGCTTTGGGACTGGTTTAGAGAAAAACTGAGCTTTTTGGCCACATACTGTATGACAGTGGTGGGATTAGTATCAGAATGAGGACCCAGTATTGTTCCCGTAAGTCATACCTGCATGCATATATTATACCTACGGTGTAATAAGTGGATGGATCTTTGACAGTATGGAGTTATTTTCGTCTACTCGTCATGGGGTCTTGTTGCCCTCAGACTTGGCCACGAGGGGATCTTTCCACGAAGTCGATTTATCCTTGTGAAGGGAGGGTGCAAAGTTCAGGAAAACGGGTGCCAATAATTTTTAAAAGATTAAATTAATTACTTAAAATCTACTGCTGGGCAATTGTCAAGCAATATAATTAGCCTTTTTTGTTTTTTTGTTGCTCATTTTATTCTTGCTGCCAATAAATTCTGAGGGCACTGTATAACACTGGGTTACGTACAAGGAGAAGGCCTCGCTGCCAATATAGGATGAATTGGAGTCTGGAGTCAGTCCCGCCTAAAGTGTCTCTGAGAACAGATGAAACATCTTGACTGAGCAACATATACGGAAGGTCGCAGCTGGAGAAGAGCTGGGGTGGGCATCTCGGGCTGACAGCATTCCCGGTTTTCCAGGTGGTGGAGCTGAAGCCCGGCGGGAAAGACATTCCGGTCTCCACGGTGAACAGGATCTCCTACATCCACCGGGTGGCCGACTACAGGCTGAACAAGCAGATCCGGCCCCACTGCCTGGCCTTCCGCAAGGGCCTGGCCAACGTGGTGAACCTGGAGTGGCTGCGCATGTTCGACCAGCAGGAGATCCAGGTGAGCCGCCTGGGGCGTTACCCTTTAAGGTGTGGGGGCACAGATACAGGGAGGTCTAAGTATTTGGACAGTGGTACAATTTCTGTTCTTTTGGCTCTGTACTCCAGCACACTGGATTTGAAATGTGGTTAAAGTGTAGGCTGTCACTTTTAATTTGGGAGTAGTCACATCCGCATCAGGTGACCCACGTTTGAATTACATCCCTTTTTTATACATAGCCCCCCTGTTATTGGGGACCAAAAATAATTGCCTTTGGCTTCTCGGCTGTTTCTGATTTGTCATGTGTATTCAATCGCTTTCTTAGTGCCGGTATAAGAAAGCTTATAGTATCCGGTTTTGATTCTTGGCTTTTGATTGCCTTTGGCGCCTATTGGTGCATTCTAATGCTGGTGCACTGTCACAGGTGCTGCTAGTAATTGTAAGCTGTGGAGCTCTAGCACAGTGACTTAGAATAACACAAATAAAAGCAAATCCAAAAAACCTACTCTTCAAAGGGTGAAATCCACCATTTGATTGGCTTAAATGTGCTTTATGAAGTAAGTATTAAAACCACAACCTTCCCCTCCTCTTGCACTATAGGTTCTTATTTCTGGCGCTCATGTTCCTATCTGCCTTGATGACCTGAAGAAGTTCACAAACTATTCTGGTGAGTCAATAAAGGTTATTTAATTTAATTTTTGTTATTTTGTCTTTCCCACATTGTGGGAAATTGCCTTTAGGCTGTTTGAGAAAAGAGTTTTCCTGTGGGACACCCTGGTTTTAGTCTGGGATGATGACTAGCCACTTTGCATGTTTCGGAGAATTTAACATTTATGTAAATGTTAATGTTTTGGCAACTGTTTACAGATTTGTGGGGTTCATTTCCATTGGCTGTCCCACAGAACCGTTGCTGGAAGAAATTGACACGCAAATAAACTCTGGGATATTCCAGAAACAGTTATAAAGTTAAATTATAATGCACCACATGCTTTTATTTTTTTTATTTTGGTATTGTTTGAGCAAGTCTCGTCTAGTGAACGTGTGACATGACATGGCTTTTGCTGCACATTGAAAGACAATGGCACGGCTCAAAATATAATAGGGAAGTTAAACAAATAGTCTTAATATGTGATTATTTTAAGACTATTTTGAGCTATGCATTGAGCTGCAGGATTGGCTGCAAAGTCTGTTCCCTTAAGGTGGTTTTCCCTGCTACTATGCCACTGACCAAATTCAGGCCCTGAGTTTTCAGAAAGCGTTGAACATACTGGATTTGGACAGGCTGTGAGCTGTGAATTTGGAGCTACATGGATCAGTGAATCTCCCTGCTCTCTCTACAGGGGGCTACTCTGCCAATCACCCGGTCATCAAAACCTTCTGGGAGGTGGTGGAGAACTTCACAGACGACGAGAAACGCAAGCTCCTCAAGTTCGTCACCAGCTGCTCCAGGCCCCCGCTGCTGGGGTTCAAGGTAAGGGTTCACCGGGAGGGTGTCCTGTTCTCCCCATCATTGACCGCAGCCCTTCACAGCACGCAGGAGGTTAACCAAGCAGAGACTACACCCGTGACTGTTCTACACCCGTGACTGTTCCCAGGTTACCACTACACCCGTGACTGTTCCCAGGTTACCATTATACCTGTGACTGTTCACAGGTTACTACTACACCCGTGACTGTTCTCAGGTTACAACTACACCCATGACTGTTCACAGGTTACCATTATACCCGTGACTGTTCCCAGGTTACCACTACACCCGTGACTGTTCCCAGGTTACCACTACACCCGTGACTGTTCCCAGGTTACCATTATACCTGTGACTGTTCACAGGTTACTACTACACCCGTGACTGTTCTCAGGTTACAACTATACCCGTGACTGTTCCCAGGTTACCACTACACCCATGACTGTTCACAGGTTACCATTATACCCGTGACTGTTCACAGGTTACCACTACACCCGTGACTGTTCCCAGGTTACCACTACACCCGTGACTGTTCACAGGTTACCATTATACCCGTGACTGTTCACAGGTTACCATTATACCCGTGACTGTTCCCAGGTTACCACTACACCCGTGACTGTTCCCAGGTTACCACTACACCCGTGACTGTTCCCAGGTTACCATTATACCTGTGACTGTTCACAGGTTACTACTACACCCGTGACTGTTCCCAGGTTACAACTACACCTGTGACTGTTCACAGGTTACCACTACACCCATGACTGTTCACAGGTTACCATTATACCCGTGACTGTTCCCAGGTTACCACTACACCCGTGACTGTTCACAGGTTACCATTATACCCGTGACTGTTCACAGGTTACCATTATACCCGTGACTGTTCACAGGTTACCATTATACCCGTGACTGTTCACAGGTTACCATTATACCCGTGACTGTTCACAGGTTACCATTATACCCGTGACTGTTCCCAGGTTACCACTACACCCGTGACTGTTCCCAGGTTACCACTACACCTGTGACTGTTCCCAGGTTACCACTACACCAGTGACTGTTCACAGGTTACAGACACGTTGCGAAACGACGATCATTTTCAAATTAGGCCGTGATAAGGCTGGGTTTGCGAGGCCTTATCTCGGTGGCACATATGCTCGGGAGTTCATGGCCCTTCCCATCGTCTCCAGCCCTGCTGGGTGTGTGTCAGTGTGCAATGTCTGCTCGATAAATATTGGAGTTACACTAAGAGCCAGCCAGGTGTGAAGTCATCTGTGTTGGCTTAACTGGGCCGCAGAAAGCCCTGTTGGTAAGTGTGGCGGTAAGTGTGAGATTATAGAGCAATTACATAGAGTTTAGGTGTGGCTCTGGAGCGCCTCCCGCTGGACAGACCTGGGTCAAATACGTATTTATTTTGGATTCAAATGCTTCTCTATGCTTTACTGAACTTGTCTGGTGTATTGGAACCTATGGAGTACTCTCAAAACCTCTTCTGGTCCTCTCATTTGGCTCAATTGTGCACCAGACAAGATCAATTGAGCACAGAAAAGTATATGAATCCAAAACAATTACATATTTGACTCAGGTCTGCTTCCGAGTGAATGAGAGAACGCCCCTGAGAATTGTGCACTGAAGCCACTCTTATGTCGCAGGGACATTAGCAATAACAGGTTCTGTAGCCCCACGTTCAACAAGTTGTGATTATGGGGACTCGGTGAAAGTCAGCAGTGATGATTGTGCAGTCCCTCAGCGGTCCCTGTTGTTGCTTCGTTTCGTTTCATCTCCGCCCACAGCATAAAAAGAAAATCAGTGAGTTATTTTGTATCGGAATTCCATGAATGTGTCAGCAGCTGTCAGTTTCACGGGTATAAAGCATCTTCACTTTCTTAATTGCTTGATAGAAATGGGCACTAAAAACGGCTGGTGAAGGGGGCAAAAAGAAAAAAAACAGTTGAAATCCATTAAGCCTTTTATGTTTTACGGAGTATAGCCAGAGGCTGTAATGGGCAGTTGATTGCTTTTATTACCTGTGTACTGCGGCAGCCATTTTCAACTCCGCAGTACCCCGCAGTGGAGAAAGAGAAACTCTTGTGGAATAATCCGCAGGTAGAAGGCCGCTAAGGTATCGGTTTAATGAATTTGACTTTGGGAGAGATGAAATGCGTGGCGGGGCTGGCCCGGGAGTGCCGCTCTGGGTTTGCACTCTGACTCGGCCCCCGGCTGAAGCCAGCTTACCCTTAATTAGGTGCAGTAAATGTCCCAGCTTTCATTAGACAAGAAATAGCACTGTCAGGAGAAGCCGTTTAAAAAAGATGATGGAAACCCTTTTTTCAAAATTATCTTTCTCATAATGACACTTTCTCAATAAGCAATGATAGTTTAATACGCTAATTGTCAGAAAAATGGGCTTGTTAAGGAAAAGCCTTCATACCCATTTAACCGGGCTCGTAAATCCCCGGGCCTCCAATGCGCAGCGTCTTTAAAGGGCAGTCTGTAGGAGCAGAGTCGAATACGTCAGCGTGCGTCTCTCCAGTGTGCGTACACGAGGTGTCTGTACACGAGCATGAAACAAACCTGAAACACGCGTTAAGCAAACATTTCTTCAGTCTGTACCTGTGTTAGTAGAGTTAGATGAGTGACCAGATATAACACTGTGTGCACCAGGTGTACTGTATTTCAGTAGAGTTACCGAAATGCGTAAAAGTCTGTTGTTGCTCACTAGTGGCATACCGTGTACCGTTCCGCGAAAAAGTATTTGCCCCGTCCTGATTTCCTCTAATATTGTATATCTATCAGAGTGAAATGTCTCAGATCTTTAGACAAAGGAAACCTGAGTAAACACATATATATTATATGTTTTTATTATTATTTAATTGTAAAATTACTGATTCACCTCTGTTAAAATGTAATTGCCCCCTTTAGCTAAACTGTACCCCACTCTTCTTTAATTCAGATATATCGGTAAGTCTTTGAGCATGAACTGCTGGATTCAGCTCATGGGGGGGCAAACAAGCAGTTCATGCTCTAAAACCCTACCATGCTCACTTTTCACAGCACTCTAAGCCTATGTTGGCTCATGGTTCCCAGGTGTTGTAAGACTGTGTTAAAGTGGACAGGCAGTGAATGCGTGTTTGTGTGTGTGCGTGTGTGCGTGTGTGTGCGTGTGTGTGTGTTTAGGAGCTGTACCCAGCGTTCTGCATCCACAACGGGGGGAGTGACCTGGAGAGGCTGCCCACTGCCAGCACCTGCATGAACCTGCTGAAGCTCCCGGAGTTCGGTGACGACCAGCTGATGAAGAACAAGCTCCTGTACGCCATCGAGTCGTCGGCAGGGTTCGAGCTGAGCTGAGGGGCCCCGGGGCCCGCTGAGGGACAGACAAGACAGCACTGTGTGTGGAGAAAGCTAGTGTACGCATATATGCACACACATACAGACACACACGCACAAGCACAGGCTTGCCCGTTCACAAACATACCAGCTCACACATTCTCATACACACAAATGCAGGTATACTCAGGCTTAAAGTTCATGTACATGCACACATACACACACACACACACACACACACACACACACACACACACACAATAGCGCCGGATTCTAAAATGAATTATAGGGGGAAAGAACGAATTTGGTGAAATAACGGCCGTGCAGCGGGTGGGCTTCAGTTTTTAATTTCAGTTTTAAACGACTTTACTTAATGTATCCAATAAAAAAAACCCAGAAGGTGCTTTTAGAAGCGTCTCCTAACTGTCTGGGCTGAGAGCGCCCGCAGTGGCATTCTGCAGCGGCACACACACTAAGAAACCCCCGTGTTCACCAAAGATTCAGCTGTGATGTGGAGACACAGGCAATAAGAGAGCGGAGCGGGAGTGCGGGAGTCCTGGATGAACGGAAGACCCGATATCTTCCAGGCGCCAGCGCTCCGTGGATCCATCATTGTGACGAGATGCCCCCCCTCCCCACTGGAATTATTTAGAATAATCTCATTTTGTGATTTACGTTTTTACATTAACCTCATATAATGCAGTATTTGCCCTGCCTGTTGTGTGGGTTTTCCTTATCGAGATATGACCAGAGATAGCCGTCTGATGATGAATATGTGTATGTATACACTATTTTACGCTCATTTACCATACATCTGTATAGTTTCCTCGCCCCCTTCCTTTATGTTGTGTTTTGGACCGAGCCTTTACCTTTTAAAGCTCTCCGCATATTAAAGTGAACAATCTATGTGCCCGATCTTGCTTTGTAATTGAAGGTTTCCAATCCTTATGACTGAGGGGTGGGGACCAGACGAAATCTATGTATCAACAGAGTGAGGAGAAAAATGTCTGAATATGATTAAATGTTTTTGCATTCAGACTCCGAGCGTCCCCGTTTCTCCTCTCCAGGGTTTACCGTTGGAGCGAGGCATTAGACACAGCGCTCTTTGAGGGAAAATCTCATTCTCAATTTTATGGCCTCTGACATATAATTAAAGAAACATCCAGTCAAGAAACGCCCAGCAGAAGTATTCTGGCCCTCAAACGCATTACCAGCTAGATACAAATTAAGGTTGTATGCAATTGTCATAAATCTGTTAAAGCCTGTTGCGGTCGGAGGGTTGGTGGTGGGTCGGTGGGGGGGTTTTATCCGTTTTTGGATTGGGTCCATCCCGGAATGGCTGACCGATGATTCCTCCCTCTCTGCGCCCATGGCCCGGGCGTTCCTGAAGGAAAACTCGGAAGGGGGTAATTGGGTCTTAAAAAGCGACTTGTCCAGTCTATATGAAGGATCGGTCTCAATTACAAAGTGATTTATTTAAACCTATTACTATATAATGGAATATGGCGGTCCCAACTTAATGTTGGCCGTCATGAATCACGCCTACACACGGCGTGTACTTAGGCTTTTAAAAAAGATGATGGTAAAATTTCAGGGTGACTTCACAGTATTTTTAATCAGTTAAAGTATGAATATTAATACAGAGATTTTTTAAATAATATTGAGCCAATAAGTTGGGATAATGAGCATGAGGGCAGAGTGATCCATATCACCATCTCAGAAACTGGGTTTGTGATGGATTTTCCCACATGTATTACATGTAATTGACCATTATTGTGTGTACAGTACTAATTGTGCCTTAAATGTCATAGCTTTACTTGAGTAATTAACAGGCTTTTATGTAGGATTATTATTAATAATATTAATAATATTAATAATAATAAACTGCATAAAAACAATGGTATACAATCCTATAATCTATGGTTTAGCTACATAATGATAATGCTAATCGTACTCATAATAAGCAAGACTGAATAGTTTACTTGTAAAGTACAGAAACATGGGTCTTGATTTTATCATTTTATCTTTGGTGTAATGGGTCTTTGGTCCATAAAGCATGTCTGGCTCATGAAAGCATTTTGCTTAGACTTTTGTTTTGCAGTTACAAGCTAGTATATGGAACATTCAGTTTTTACTGTGGTAAGTGAGCAAGTCATTGACATACAAGGCTACACCGGAGTACATTTTTTGACTGCTGTAATGTTTATTATAAATCTGCTGCCTATTGCACTCTTGGACTGTAAAAGTAATTTTAAAGAATCATCATCATAGCAGCATTTACTTATTTTATTATAGCAGTATTATTTGTGAAGTTAAATATTCCTGGGCTTAAGAAACGTTCCTTTTAAAGTTTTCATTGTACATTGTATTGCCTATAATCAAGGCAAGGAGGAAACTTTGAGCTAAAGATTGCACAGCTGGAAAAAAGATGCAGCCTGTTAACAGGAGTGATCCTTCCGTAGCAGGTCACTTTTCCTGCAATTTGTGGAACATGACTGCCACCTGGTGCCTTCATATTGTACTGCATTGTGTAGTAGCAGGGCTTTTTCAGGAGTGGCACTGTCCACTGTCCGTGGACTCACGCAGTCTGAAAGGCCAAATGAAGAAAGGACAAGCGGCCAGATGTATAGTAACAGTTCAATGGGCCAGATCCACCTTCGTAGCCAGTCTTTTCCCAATAGAAAGTGTGACGTAGTATGTGTGCAGTAGATTGAACTGGAAATAACGTCCGGAGAAGCATTACTTAATAATTTACTTAATAATCATTAGTTATATAGGATTTACTGTACCGTACTATACTGTTTATGAGGGTTCTGGCAGGATACGAAGATTTGCAAAGACAGCATTCAGATTGTAATCAATCAATATTTATTTGTATGGCTCAATGTGTACAAATGAATGCAATGCACTGTGCTTTACATTGGAACAATCAATAAAACAATAAGAATAAAACGAAAACACTGCTATAAAAGAACAGATGTCAAATAAATTACTTGATAAATTGATAATACATAAATAAATTTAGAATATAAAGGAAATTCTAGAACGAATCTAGAAAAATCGAGAATATTCCTAGGTAAAATTTGTTTGGCAGTGGTACTGTTATTTAAGTTTGAGAAGCCTAGTATTCATTCACATTACCCCTGCCAGGCTCTGGAGCAATGCCTGAGGCTACATGACATCACTGGGTGGTGGATCAGGTTTAGAAGTAAAGGGGGAATGCTTTGCATATTGGTAATCTGTGAACATGTCAGTTCACATCGGAAACACCTGGAACAGTAGCTTACAGTTACACTGCAAAAATGGCATTAACAGCATGGTTAGTGAGGCAGATTATCCGGGCTACTAGTACAGAAAAATAAGTTTTCATCCCCAATGATAATTATATATATATATTACAGTTATCTGGTGTGTAAGAAACAGGCTGTGCAGACAGACAGATTTAATGATTGGTCAGGAAACATCTAACAATTTTACAAACTAATCCGGTGTGAACACTAATCCTTGCTTTATATAGCCTACCTTGCCTCCTCCCTGGAGTAATTGGATATTGACCACCAAAATGCATGTAGTTAATAGACATCCATCATTTTAATTGAGCCAGCATCCCTTTGCATTTTAGGCCTGCCCTGCTGACGAGGCTGGGTGTCTGAATGGACTTCATCTCCCACAGCGAGGTGGCGGTCACAATGCTGAGCAATGGCATCTTCTACGAGTTACAGCCAATTAAGTGACATTGAGAGTTAGTTTAACCTTTAGAAATCACCCTAGAAATTACATTTGAGTTCTGGATTAGTAAACAATTCGTAGGGTTGGTTTGATTAATTCGTTCCGTGGCAATGTTGTACTGTTTGGAATAAGGGGTAGTTCCAGTGCCTGTAGTTCCAGTGCCTGTTTGTGCTATCAGTTGCAAACTCAATATTGTCGCTTCCTTCCTTGCGCGCCGTTTCACGTCGTTCCAGCACCGTACTCTTTCTCCTAAACACTGGCAATTTCCACAACATTACAGAAATTCCCACTACTAGCAATTTCCACAACATTACAGATATTTCCACCGCTCCCCCTTCGACTGCTGGCGGAAGTGACGATCGACCAATCAGAGATGAGCTCAGGCAAATTATGTAAAGCCTTCCAGCAGACGCGCACAGTACAAAACGCAACTAGAGGCAACGGTCGGAAAGGCACACGACAACCTGATATAAGACGAAAGGAGCATCACTGGAAGGTGAGAAAATCATCCCCCACACCTGGCTTCTACCCCACTTACATTTATTTCATAAAACTGACAACACTAGAACTCTAACGCTGCAACTATCGCGTGTAATGCACTTGTTTGAACTTGGGAGACACTCCCATGAATCTTGCTGGTATTGTTATGGGATAGAGTTCAGTGTTTCAGTTAGCCTGTGGGTTCAGTGCTTTAGACTATTTGGGAGTATGCAGGAACAAAACATGACCGTTATGAAAAAGAAGTTGGGGATAGCATGAGCTTCCATTTGGGAAAAATAATCAATAATTATTAATTCAGTGAGTGGACCTTCTTCTTTAAGAACTTTTAAATTAACTGATGATACTTTGTGGCCTCATATTCAGGCATTTGTAATTTCATAATGTAATTTTATTTAATGTGTTAACTTAGGACATAGGCTGATCAGTACTCGATCAGTGCTAGAAAATGTACAGGCTCCTTATTTCACATTAGAATGTCCTTTTTTCCCATTCATTTTACATTTATGCAATCTGTAAAACATGTTACGACTCCTACTTTCCATACAGTTCGGTTTTGGCAAAATAACAAAGAATATCTCATAAAATATTTGCAATTGTGGGGATTCTGTAATTTGTCTTTTTGCCTGTATGGCATCTTGTAATATAACAGCATAGTATTTTTGTGTGAATTTTACTTCTGTATTGCTTTAAAATCCCAATGAACTCTGTTCTGAACCACTAAACAACATAAACAACATAAACAACCTCCTTGTGACCCTGTTTCCATGGTTTAACCCAGGGATTCCCAAACAACCCCATATGGGGTCATCTAATATGAGGATGGGGTTGCCTGAATATTTTGAGTGTGAAAAAAATAAAATATGTGAATGTGGGCTACTACACGCTGAACATTACAACAGCCCAGCTTTAATAAAACAACAAGGCAGGAGCAGGGGTTGTGGTGTAAGTCATGGTGGCTAAACCGTGTTGTTTGGCATGGGGTGTGTGTGTGGGGCGTTGCAGTTATGGAAATTTGAGAACATTCATTTGAGGTCGCATGAGAAAAAAGTTTGGGAACCCCTGCCTTTGGAATGGTGCACTGTTGTGGTGTTAACACAGCACTGTTTAATGGTTTGAAGACAGGGAAGAATTTATAATTTCATAATAAAATCAATCACTTTCTCACACAAAATTTGGAAGGTGAACATGAGAAGAATGACTGTTAACATTCGTTCAAAGACAGGATTTACTTATTGAAATGATTTACCAGTTTTCTGGCTCCTGTTGCTTTGACTCTCCTGTTGGGTGGGTTTTTCATAAATACAATTTGTGTGTGTGCCTGATTGAACAAGCAGTAATAAGTGTATGCCCCAAATTTCCATCTTCTATACTATATATATATATATATATATATATATATATATATATATATATATATATATAAACCTGAACACACTATGATCAATGGTTTTGTTTACAATTGCTCTACATGCATGTTTAGCTATTTATGGATTTGATGCTTTTTACTTGTTGAGGAACTTATGCACTTGTAAACCCCTTTGGGTTAAAAGCATTCAGAACTGAGGCAGTAGTCTCCTGAGTCCCGTGTGATCAGATCACATTGGCATCAGTTGTGCTGAGTCACGTTCCAAAGGCAAGAGTGAAAATATTTTTTTTGTTTTGCATGGCAGTTCTAGAACACTAATTATTATTTGCATAACAGTTGCTTGGGAATTGGTGTGCAATTTTCTCATTGCATCTAAAGTGGTTTGTATATTAGATGAAATATGGGAAACATCAACTGTTGCTTGGTACAGTGGAAAGAACTCCCATAATTACAATTTTCAGCAACAATCTGTATAAAATGACCTTAAATGAAAAAATAGTTTGCGCAATGTTTTAATATGTGATTATGATAACATTTAGGAAACTTGTTTATAGACATGGATACTGTGAGCACAGTATGGACCTAGTAGAGTATGGATACTATGGAGACATTCCAAATCTGAATTAACTGAACAATTAGTGCAACTGATTTAAGAATTGAAGTCTCCTCACACCTTACTCCCAGATAAAGAGAGGGTGGAAAACCAGCAGTTCTTCCTCAAGGATCGTTATTTGGGTAACTGCTTACTGGAGAAAAGTTAAAACCTATTACACTGTGGATGCAAGTCCAATTTATCAGTTAAACCAATAAAAGTGACAATAAACTGCCATATTGACTAGAGAAACTGGAGAGCCCATTAGCACAAGAAATCTGCTTACCACTTGTATTTGCAGGTGGGTTTAGTTACTCTTATGTCAGTGCATGGTGTAGCATGAGAGTACCATGAAGAATAATTCATCCCATGACAGAGTAAGTGTAATCTGAAGTCAGGCAAAGGGCTTTGTATCTCATCAGAAAGAGAAGTGTTAGGCGGGAATATACACCGAAACTATAGAGTACCTACCCTTCTTTCTCAAGCTTTTATGCTTATTAAAACTCAGTTTTTCAGTCATTATTATTGACCTGTTCTTTTTAAAATTTTACAAGACACATTAAAAATAGCTCTAAATTTTTTTGGTATTGTTGTCATGTTTTATTATAATGATGACTATGATGATGATGATTATTGTTATTATTATTATTATTATTATTATTATTATTGTAGTAGTCGTATAATTATTATTTTTGTTGGTAATACTGGCATATTCTGCTTTCCTCAGTGAGATTACGGATGAGCATTAACGGCAGCAGTAAAATCATAATGCGCATTTACAGCCTAAGCTGTGAAAACATGGGGGAATTGTAAATGTAATAACGCTACCTCACACGAGCAGTGTGGTGGCTCTGATAAAATGGCTTCCTCTGTGTCCTCTCTGGGCTGTGGGGCTCCTGTATGCACACACACACACCATTGTTCCCCGCGCTTTGGCCCATGCTGAGGCGACAGGAGCAGGGCTGACAGCACCTGACGGCTCCCGTGGTCAAGACGCCTGTCCTTCCCCCATGTCTCTGATGTGTCAATTAGTTGCCTAGCAACCCTCAGCCAGATGTCTGCCTTTCTCTGGATGATAAGTTTACCTTCAGTGCAGTAAGAGGTGGGGGAACAGGAGGGATGAAGGGTGGGGGGGGCATGGAGGATGGAGGCAGAATTCAACCCCTCCTCCCTTCCCAAACAGTAGTGTCAGAAGCCCTGCCAGAGTGTGTGTGTGTACGTGTGTGTGTGTGTGTGTGTGTGTGTGTGTGCAGGCAGTCTTCTGCAGAATGTATCCTTTATCATTTATATTTACTGTTGCTTTCCCCATTCTGTGTGATTGAGGGAGCAGTCTGGCCATCACACTCGTACTGTGCCTCTCCCGCGCCTCTATCCACATGTAGGTGTGCTGACACAGGGCCCATTATCACCGCGGCACACCGTTATGAACACGGCCCAGAGCCTGTGCCGGCACATTCACATTAGGTTCATTCATATTTGGGCGTGTTCATACGTAGCGGGGCAGGGAGGGGCCCGCACCCGGCTGCTGGGGGTGGGCATTGCCAAACGGGAGTGGTCCGCAGGTACTTATGACCGTCTCCAAAGGGTGCCAGAGACATACAGGAGAAAGCTCAACACCCTGTGGAAACTGGTAACCGTTTTTGGTTTTCTTTCAGAAGTTTATGTTTGTTTCTGTAACAGTAGTAATGCCCATTTTCTTGCAGTTGCAAGAATCTTGACTATTTTTTGTGTTTATGTGGGCCTACCCTATATGTCTTATTGTGAATGCTGGTCAAAAGGACTTCAGCTATGGTAGTGGTATGGATCTATAAACTGGGTTCAATAATGATGTCAATTTGTATTGCTTTCTATAAGATCATCGACGTGATACATTTTCTTATGTATAGGTAACTGGACATTACATTTAGAAAATATTGAATACTGGTTTTGAGCACAGGGATCTTGTTTGGATGCATTGATTGTGCTGTGTACAAACTATTTTTCATTTTAGATAAGTCATGATGAATTTAGACAGTTTCTCTAAGCCTAGTATTTAGTAGAATTGCTTTGTTTATGCATTTACAAACACGTATTTTGGTTTAGCACATATATTTTTGTCACATCTTGTATGTCTGTATATTTATTGGAAATGTGAGTTCATGCATGATGTACAGTGTGTGCTCACATGCAAATAGACACTGTTCCTTTGCATTCACAGAGATGCACAGAATACTCATTCATTTGATTTGATTAACTTCATTTATCATGTCGAAGCTACTGACAACCACAGAGGCTCAGAGCTAACACTACTGTTTTGCGTTTTTGATGGGGTATTAGAGATCCGGTTACATGTCATTATCACAGGCCCAAACCTGCATAACCATAATTACAAAAAGTTTGTTTGTAAGTAAAAACTGGTTGAGCTTCTGGCTCTCCAGGACCTGGGTTGCAGACCCCTGCATTAAAAGGTTTGATCTATGATCTAATTTCTGACATTTGAAATGCTGTTTGATGATTCAGAGTGAAAATATGTTTGAAATATTCCACCAGTTTTTTTATTTACTGCAATGCTGAAATGTATGTCCTGTGTGCACTCAATGTGTACTGTATGGATTTGCGCTTGAAACTAAGCTTGATTAGGAACATGGAGTGATATCATTCTCTTTGATTTATTCTACGGCACTGAAAAATAACTGAACACCTAGGGCAAATACGGCATTCTGATTGGCCGAGATGTCTCACGTGGGAGTGCATTATTTTCATATAACCTTGCTAACGAGAACAGATCGAGTGTTGAATTTTTTCACGGCTAAAATATCCTACAAATATCAATGCGCGCAACATCATGCGCAATAGATTTGCAAGTAGTGCAAGTAGTCCAGTTATAGCCGACCTGGTGACAAAAGTATGTTACTGTAGGCTGCATTGAGTTAGGCTACACTTTGTTTCAAACATAATGTAACCGAGCTTTTTAACTTAGGCAGTAATAATAACAAATTACAACTCAAACGTTTACTGTGTAAAACAACAGACGGAGCCGCAAGCGTAGAGGAATGTACTTAGACACAGAACGCCCATGATGCTAAAATATATTCAGTACACTGATATTCTCTGTAAACTAGATATAGCGTGAATTTCTTAATAATTAAATATGTTGTTTTTGCAGGACTGGCTGCAAGAATGAGACGGTTGATTTTGATGGCTCAACGAAATATTGAGGTCTTTCTATGCTATCAAAATGGGAAGCACTCCGTTCAGTTGCATGGCACTGAAGTCTGGAATATAGCATAGATTAAATTGCTTCGTATTATTTTGCAAGCTAACATTAGTTAATAGCCTGACGTTGTATTTCCTTTCCGTGATGGTGAGCTAGTGAACCTTTCTTCGGCGATGATGCGGTTCGCTTTTAGTTGCAGCAGGCACTTTTAAGGCTGCATGAATATATGTATTTTTTTCCTCAGCAGCAGACATTTTTTTCTCCAATAAATTGTTCATTGCTACATTACATGACATGTTAGCACTGGTATAAGTGGGATAATACCCTATCAAAAAGCAATGGTTATTTTCTTGTCAGTTCATCTCCAATCTCTAATTTGTTCATCAAAGCTGTTTTGTGTTTGCCTGGGCTGCTGAATTGAATGTAAATCCACAGGTGTCCTGTTTTTCCAGCTGCTAACCTTTAGAATAATTTCATGTTGAATATGAAAAACAGTCTGTGAGAAAACAGCTTTAGACTCTTTGACAGACGCTTTGTCAGCCACCCCCCCCTATCCCCCACCCCACCCCACCACCCGGACTGGAAGGTTCACTCCCTGCACACACACACACACACACACACACACACTCACACACACATACATGCACACAGTACTGATCCAGTAATATTCCCCTGCAGCAGGAAACACCAGCCACATAATGACCCTTATAAGAATTTCTTATCATAATGACATACCCATGGGGTTCCTTATAGCTGGAATTTGCTTGTGCTGTGGCTCTTCCATTGTTACTTTTGCATAGTATAAAATATGCAACTTTTATGATATTTAGCAAATTCTTGTGGACAGTTGAACTGAATGGAATAATGTTCCTGTTCAGATCTCTAGTGACACTCTAAACAGAAAGCTCTATGTCATTCAGAATGTCCTATCCACCCCCCAAAGTCAGAATGAATGTGAGATCAGGTGGTCTCCCTTTTGGGTGGTGTCTGCAGCAGTGTCTCCGATTACATAAAGTTGTGGTTAAAATCGGGGGCGCGTTTTTCCCCTCCTCTGCCGCTTGTCCCCTGCAGGGGAGTGCGGTAGTGTCAGGGGTGGGTGTCACAGACAGGCAGGGTGGTGCTGACCTCTCCGTGTCCGGCCTGCCCCCCACCCTCTCTCTCTCTCCGCAGCTCTCACCCCTGTCGCTATCACAGACGTGAACTCGGCTCAACCATGACGGACTATTACTGCATTTTAGGAGTGTGCCGGAATGTGCCGCTGGAGGACATTAGGCAAGCGTAAGTGACCCCACTTCTGCATGCGCACCTGTTTTTACCGCGTGCGGCGGATGATGTCCGTGGTGGCTGTAATGCTAATTATACCCCAACACAAAGGAGCACGGCAAGAGGAGTGCAGAATGGAGGCTCTACGTTTTGCTGTAACTCAGCTGATTCAGCCTTCTGTAGGGGATGTGTGTGTTTATATATCATCAAGTCTCACCAGTTAAAATGGAGCCTTTCATGGTGCACTATGACTATGACTTTTAAACTTAATCGTGGAGCTGCTGTGTGCAGACGAGCAACGGTTTACCCCCGCCGATGACCTTTATTTCCAGTTAATTTTCAGTTTCTTCTCTCTGCTCAAAAGGTTACCGTGGAATAGAAGTGTGAAAGGTTAATTTGCTGTTCGCTTGTTTGGAGATGTGCCGTTATGTAAATGTGTCTCATTAGCAGCTCTGCTGGGAATTTGTGCCTGGTGATCGCTGCTACCTCACCTGGCCATGACTCAGCCAAACCAAGCTGTTTGGCCCCAAACAGACCTGGCTCATGTGTTTAATTGGGCATTTCTATCAAGTGCAGTTTAGTTGTTATAATATATCTGGCCTGGCGGTGTGCCATTTTATGCAGGTAACATGGGGGGAGAGGTGAGGGGGGTATTGGCCACTCTTGCCCTCTCTCTTTTATAACATCATTCATTTGGCTGTGAAAGAAAAACACAAATAGCATTTTTTGGGAGGTTTTTACATTAATGGCATTTGGCAGAGATAGACTAAGCAGGAGACAAGCCTCCCCTGGGGCAATGCAGGGTTAAGGGCCTTGCTCAAGGGCCCAATGGCTGTGCAGATCTTATTGTGGCTATACCAGGGATTGAACCACCGACCTTGCGGGTCCCAGTCATGTACCTTAACCACTACACTACAGGCTGCCCTAGGTTTGTGTGGAGAGCCAGGGAGTCAGCCACACCTTTTCACAGATCCTGAGTCAGATCAGTGCCCCTTTCCTATCCCTATTCACTGCGCACACTGCCTACCCCACAGCTCCAGACAGACAGGCCCCAGAGTAATTGTCTCCCTGCAGTTCCTCCCCTCCTTTCCCCCAGGCCCTGGTTCTCCCAGCCAACCCTTGTACCAGTGGTAGAGCCCCACCTATATGGTGACAGGGGAAGCCATTGCTGACATAAGGACAGAAGCCTGGGAGCAGTGAGCCTGTCACTGGAAGAGATTGACCAGAATTCACACCACCCAAAGCAAGGACTTCCCAATCTCTCACGTGTTTTAGGAAGAATACCAACACTCAATATTCTTTGTTGTCCACTTTCAACTTGATGAGCCAATCAGCTGATATTTTATGTTACTGGGCGGTCTGTAGCGTAGTGGTTAAGGTAAACGACTGGGACACGCAAGGTCGGTGGTTCTAATCCTGGTGTAGCCACAATAAGATCCGCACAGCCATTGGGCCCTTGAGCAAGGCCCTTAACCCTGCATTGCTCGTGGGGAGGATTGTCTCCTGCTTAGTCTAATCAACTGTATGTCGCTCTGGATAAGAGCGTCTGCCAAATGCCAATAATGTTATGTAATGTAATGTACTGATAAATCAAAGAATGGGCCGGACCAGCACTGGGATAAACCATAATCCTGCCATCAAAGAGGAAGTGAATGAAGATGTACAGTACTACAATGCTCAAAATAATTTTTTACTTCAATTAGGACTATTCTTCATTACCATAAGAACACATCTTAAACTATATATTGCATAAAATTAATAAACTTGTACTACTTGTGTATTTCCAATTGCTACCTGGAAAACGTTTTGAATTTAGACTTCATCATCATGTACCAGCAGGTATTTCTGTTCACCTCGATCGACATCCTCTTCACACAGCAGTGCACATCATCTGAACCCAAACTACTGTATATGTTACCAGATTTGTCTGTGAGAGTCTATCAGTGTGTCTGTCTGCCCTAGTCAGTCTGAATCTGATCACACACAGTCTCACACTGTGGACATGCATGCGAGCGGCCAGCTGGTATGTGCACTGAGAACATTCTTTGCATGCTGTAATGACAGATGCTTCATGTTGTTCCAACCTCGTCACCATTCCTGGATTTCACTCATTATTTACATACCGGGGCTGCCTGTGCAAGTCCATGATCCTGTGTGTGTGTGTGTGTTTGTGTGCATTTCCTCCATCAGGTACAGACAGTCGGCACTGCGTTGGCATCCAGACCAAAACCTCACCAACAGAGCAGAAGCAGAGCTAAGATTCAGAGAGCTGTCGGAGGCCTATGAGGTCCTGTCTGACCGTAAGAGGCTCCGCCCACTACCTGTGCCTTTACTGACCCCTCTGTACCAATACCTGTGCCTTTACTGACCCCTCTGTACCACTACCTGTGCCTTTTCTGACCCCTCTGTACCACTACCTGTGCCTTTACTGACCCCTCTGTACCAATACCTGTGCCTTTACTGACCCCTCTGTACCACTACCTGTGCCTTTACTGACCCCTCTGTACCACTACCTGTGCCTTTACTGACCCCTCTGTACCACTACCTGTGCCTTTACTGACCCCTCTGTACCAATACCTGTGCCTTTACTGACCCCTCTGTACCAATACCTGTGCCTTTACTGACCCCTCTGTACCACTACCTGTGCCTTTACTGACCCCTCTGTACCAATACCTGTGCCTTTACTGACCCCTCTGTGTGTGCTCATGTTAGCCTCAAACATGTTATCAAACATGACGGTGCAGCCACATTTGCATGATATTTGCATGACCACTTGGTGAGGCAATGTATACACTAACTGTCCACTTTGTTAGGTATTAGACTTTTTTGTTTTGGACTTATTGGTCTTCTGCTGCTGTAGCACATCCACTTGTTCACCGTGTTGTTCAGAGATGCTCTTCTTAATAACACTGTTGTAACGTGTGGTTATTTGAGTTATGGTCGCCATCCTATTAGTTTGAACCAGTCTGGCCCTTCTCCTCTGGCCTTTCACCCACAGAACTGCCGCTCATTGGATGTTTTTTGTTTTTCACACCATTCTCTGCCTGTAAACTCTAGAGACTGTTGTGCATTAAAATTCCTGGGAGATCAGCAGTTTTTGAGACTGAACCCACCCTATATGGCACCAACAGTCGAAGATCAGATTTCTTCCGCATCCTGATGTTTGGTCTGAACAAGAACTGAACCTCTTGAATATGTTTTCAAAAACGTCTTCTGAGTTAAAGGAAGCATGAGAAATTCGCACAATTCAGCTTAATTACAATTAGACTTCATATTTTTTAGTTATTATAAATATTATTGAAAAAGTAAAAAAAAACTAAATAAATTAAAAAGGTAAAAATAGCCTGAAGATATACAGCTTTTTTGGAAACACTGATAGCTGGCACTATTTTCGTTAGATGGTTGGTGTACGTGCCAGTGGAAGACCATAAACTAGATTTAACCCTCATTAACTAATAATCTATATCAGTAGCCTCTTGTGCTGGGAGGGGAGCCGCATTGATTCAGTAATCCTCTCTTTGATATTTTATAGCCTTTATTTTCTTTTTCCCTGCAGCCGTCAAGCGGACCAATTATGACAGTTTCGGCATTCAAGCAGGTAGGTCCATCTGTGAGCACAGAAAGCAGGGTCGTTCTATATGTGAGCACAGTACAATGTCCAGTGTTAATTATCACTCTAGCAGAGTACATGTCCTCTGTAAGAGTTGATTTAACACTGAACATTTTATAGTGTACTTGCCGACATGCAGCATTTCCAAGGCAAGAACTATGTCATCTCGCTGCTCCTATTCCAGAGGAAAAAGATGACTAATGGTGTGGCAGCCATTTAAATCAACAATATGTAGATAGAATCAGTGTTTCTTGTTGGGTTTGACCAGAAGTGCAGTGCAAGTCCAATGGGGGTACAGAAAAACCCCAAGGATGGTTCCATCTATCAAGGGTCATTAGTTCCCTGTCTTCTTCCTAATGAAAGTTTGTTTTTCATAATTTCAGTGATTATCCCATTTTATGTCTGCCTTCTCCCAGTCTCACAGTGGATGTAAATTGTTGAATCCTGTTTAAGTGTTCATGAGTTTTCCATAAATACTTTTTTTCTGTCTCGATGGTCAGTCCTTCCTGACAAGTGAGAACTTTGTTTCCATTTTTTTCCTCAAACCAGTTGGACACCAGTGTGGCTCATTTTCATTCCGCAGTCCCATGGTCGTCTTCAGCGACTTCTTTGGGGGACAGGATCCGTTTGGTAAGTCTGTTCCCTTCAACCTGGGAATCCCTTGCTATCTCGAAGGTGAACGGAGTTAACGCCGTTTGTAGAAATATTAACAATGCATCCATGGTAGCAAAGGAGGAGCATCTGCTGAATATCAGGTGCCCTGCTAGTGGAGGGTTTACCAAAATATATTACATTTACACCTTTGATGCCATTGTGTGAACCATGGTGAGAATTAAACTGTATTTCCATTTGAAGTGACTTTTTTTAATTAAAAAATTTTAGTCATTTGGCAGACGCTTTTAATCCAAGGCGATTTACAGTGACAGAGAGGACTAAGAGAGAGCTGCTTTTACAGTTTCTGTCGTTCCGTTGGCTTGTGGCATTTCTTTGAGCACGTATCTGAAAACATGGTCTGGAAAAGCTGTATTGCACCTCATTTTGAGGAAACCATTCTTCTTCAGTTGAAGATTCAATTATTTAAATGTTGTTATAGCTTGTGGGCTCCCTTCCTCAGATCCCCTTGGATCATAATAGCAGTGTGCTTCGATTCCCTTCTTTCACAAAATTATTTTCTACCAAACACCTACCATAAATGATCAATGTGCATATGCCTCTGTGAATCTGTGCAGATGTACTTCAGCCAGTGAATTAGCCTTGTGCTCATACAGCCTCATTCAATGCAGTGTGTGTTGCTTTCTATAGTACTCAGTTTTTTTTCGGATGACAGGCAGTAGAGTCTACTGATATCAGTGGTTCCTGTTATCGCTTTCCAGGAAGGCCAAGGGCTATTGTAGTGACTCTGTGTGCTTAAGATCAGAGATCAGCATGTGGTTTGTGCTCCCAGCACTAAATACAGAGACCCCACTCTAAAGCTGTACCAGCATGTAAGACCATGTATCATTCTGCGGGAATGGTTCACAGAGCACAAGAACAGACCCAGAGAATGTCAGCCATTTGCATTAGAAATGGCTGCCTTTCTGACAGGAGAAGATGGAGCAGTTAAAATGGAGGGTGTAGGAAGTCACGCATTGTCAGAATACATGCTCATGCTACTATTTGAATTCACAGCGAAAACCATCAGTCGCATTGTATTCCATGACCTGATGTCAGAAGAGGATATTTTATACCTCTTCTGACAAACCTGAAAATGCCACTTTGTTTATCTTTTACCTGACAGAGAAACAACAGAATGGTTCCGATTGACACAGGCAGTACTTAACCCAAGAGTTGTGTTACTGGAAAGCAAACTGTTAGAAGGAACTGCCAGGCTTGTGTACAGTTTTCTATATTTAAACTGTGTTGTAGGGCAGCTGTTGCTGTTCATTTCCCGGACTATGGATCTGTACACCTTACAGTGAACTCAGGTGAACCAGGTGTGGAGAAACCAGTGGTACAATCCAGTCTGCCAAGGCAATTAAAATCACTGCAATTATGAACATATCTGCAGGGAGTTAAGGGCCTCTGATGGAAAAGGTCAAATATTCTTGTGAGCAGGTACTGGCACATAAATATATAATTGTCAAGATATAGCTTGCGGTATAAAGCAGACGCCAGCTTCTTTTTCATTTCACTTCGGTGCAGTTTTACTTGTTCTCGTCTATTAAAACCGGATTAACTATTCTGATGTCTAATGTAGTAAGAATCTCGGCTCAGTTGCATTGTGGCAAATCCTTGCAGATCCATGTGAATCAAAAGTAGCTACTGATAAAAAAAAAAAAAGTATTTTACATTATAGACTGGTTATGAGTACAAGCATGAAGAGTGCACAATATGCTCTTGAAGCCCTTCTTATTTAAGCTGTGTGAGATGTACTGTATTTATACTATAATTGTTGCATCACAGATAACAGATTAAAAGCCACTTATTCCAGCATGTCCTAAGCAGTGAGTAACCTGTCCCGCTGAAGTGCGCTCGGTGGTAAAGGAGGTGATATCAGTGCTGTGACTGTGGGTGACCCTCCTCTTCTTCCTCCAGGAAATAAGGGGATGGCGATGCCCATGTGCAACATGGGCCTGCCCACCATGCAGATGCCTGGATTCTCCCATGGGCTCTCCGGTGTTTCCATGAGTAATTATCTGCCCGTTACGGACTCTGCTCTGAGTTATTGACCGCAAGATAGATATGATTAATCCACTAAGCTAAAGACCAATGGTTCTCCCGTTACAGGGACCAGTCACAGTTACTTCTCCAGAGGTGACACGTTCTTTAACAGGCGTTAGCACATGCTAACCCACATCTCCGCACACTGCTGGATGTACCGGCCATTGATTGATGGGTACCGGAGCAGGTTTGATACGATTGGTGTTGGCTAGTGTGGTCCTGTAAGTGTGCTGCTACCCGTAGCTTTTTTTTGTGGCTGAGCAGGATGTTAATGCCATCCGCACAGGTTCCAGCTCATTCAAATCAACGAGTGGAGGAATGCCCACTGGATTCGGAGCAATGCACACTGGACTGGGAGCAATGCACACTGGAATAGGGATGCC
The DNA here is from genome assembly GCF_963514075.1 of Conger conger. NCBI lineage: Eukaryota > Metazoa > Chordata > Actinopteri > Anguilliformes > Congridae > Conger > Conger conger. The sequence continues at coordinate 67,484,713 of NC_083763.1, forward strand.
TCAACCATGCGGAGGAGCAATGCATGGCCAAAGCTTCAATTCTTTCTCTTCCGGCATTGGTGGATGTAGTGCAGGCGGTAGGCAGTCTGTGTCAACCTCCACATGCACTGTCAATGGAAAGCAAGTCATGACTAAAAAGTAAGGGACATTTTCATGTTGTATTTTTATATTGCAACAATGTCTCTCCTAATTAAGTCAGATATTTTTGAATAAGTGAAGTTTTTTATTTATTTTATCAATAGTTTTTATTCAGAAGGTTTTGGTAAAACATTTTTTTAAGTATCTGCTGCTCTGTTGTTAACCACCTGCTTGCCTGGTCTTGTTTTTGTGAATGCAGCCAGGCAGTATGTGAGTAATCTTCTTCCTCTCATTTTCTCTTTCATAGAATTACAACGGATGGAGTGATCCGAGAGGAGATATATGAAAATGGAATTTTAACATCCGTTAAAGTTGATGGCAAGGAACAGTTGCTTAACAAGTAATATGTTAGCACAGTTTTGGGTGGAGAAAAGGATGATCTAACACAGATGTGTGAGCCTGTTTTCTCCCCCCTGTCCACCACCAAGATAGTTTCCTTTCAATTGAATGCTTTTACATTTCAGTTTAGTCTAGTTTATTTGGAGCAGGTGCTTTTTACCTTTTTATTTGGGACCACTATTTCTTTTTTAGAAATACAGAAGATTTCTGTCTGCTGTAGTCTTCTGTACCTTTTATACCTTTTTTCCCTGTACGCATTTTGCTATATTGCATTTTCTCAGTGTTAGTGGAGTGCAGGATGCTAGTGTTGGGACACAAACAGATTAGATATCCAGATAGTGCTTGGCTATGCCTAATCAACTGAAACATGCAATTTGTATTTCAATCACTTGTTCAACCATAGCTGGTTTAAACATCTTTCCAGCCCTTAACTCTTACCTGCAGCCAAATGCATTTTGTAATTGGCATTAGGTTATTAATTACTGGTAATCATTTAGCCTTTTGCTTTTTTATTGCTTGGAAAGGCGTTTATCATTTCTGCATGACTGCCAATAATTTCTCTTCATGTTCACACTGTTGTTGTGGAATAACCTGAGAATATAAATGAACTGTGGATTTTCCAGAAGATTTTGCTCTGCCCTGTAAGATGAGTTGAAATAAATGCAGGTGCTGTAACTCTGGAGTCTGTGTGAAACTTCAGTGTCTGAGGGGCTCACATCCCCTTATGACTCTGCTTGCTCCTTTCTTCATTTACACCTCTGCTTCACACCAATGAAACTCCTGACATTTTCTTTAATAAAATACACCCCTCACTTTCAGATTTACTCACAGATTACATTAAGTTCACCAAAGAAAGGGGCGATCGCTGCTCACACTAACATTACATTACATTACATTACATTATTGGCATTTGGCAGACACTCTTATCCAGAGTGACGTACAGTTGATTAGACTAAGCAGGAGACAATCCTCCCCTGGAGCAATGCAGGGTTAAGGGCCTTGCTCAAGGGCCCAACGGCTGTGCAGATCATATTGTGGCTACCCCGGGATTAGAACCACCAACCTTGCGTGTCCCAGTCCTTTACCTTAACCACTACACTACAGTAGTAGCATTCATAGCCGTACAGGATGATAATGGAAGCCTGATATCCAGCATGCGCAGTGGTTGAGCTTACAGACCCGCAGACACAATTCCCTCTCTATCCTCGTGCTGTGTTTAAAGGGCTTTGTCCACACAACTGAAGGTGGAATCATATGTAGTTTTTCATGTAATATAATGGTGTTTCTGGACAGCACAGATGGTGCAGGTGGTAGCACTCCCGCCTCACAGCAAGGAGGTCCTGGGTTCGAATCCCCATCTGCCGGGACCTCTCTGTGCGGAGTTTGCATGTTCTCCCCATGTTCGCGTGGGTTTCCTCCGGGTACTCCGTGTTTTTCAATTTCAAGCGACTGGAAATGTAGTTTCTGGGCTTATTTTATTTAAGGGTTTATCAAACCTTTTTGTCTATCAAACGTTATTTCGAGGACTAGTCTTGGTTGTAATAAATAGCTACTGTAGTGGTTGTATTATAATTAAGCATAATTTTCTAATTTTCATTTCTAGACACACCTGGTACTATAATTAAATGTTTAATATCTTGAAGAATCAGTGTGAAGACCCACAAAGAATTTGACTTTTTCGCAGTACAATACCTCCCTCTTCAGGAGGTATATCTCTATTGCAGCCTGTTTATCTGCACGGTAAAACATTTGGGGTGACATAATGTTTCGTCAATATCAGCGGTAGTTGCTATTGAGAAGACATAAGAGCAGTTCTCACTGATTGGAGTCCAGGTTTAAAATCTCTTTAAAATCTCAGGTGAATGGACTGACATTGTTTAATTTACAGAGATGTTGAAATATTACATTTCATTTTAAGAATCAGTGGATGAGATGGCTTCAATGAGCACCATAGTACAGCTGGCATAGCATAATTAATGTAATAATTAATTCTAATCAATATGAATTATTAATATTTTTAATACAAAAAATTATCAGATATAGAAAAATGTAAAAAGCAAAACAGCAGACTTTTGAAATGCATTAAAACAAAAAATAAGCAAAAAAATAAGTGTGTTTTTGATATTACTCACTAAGAAATCAATCCTGTATATCCCTTTATATATAAGTGTAGGCACATTTAAGTCCTGAATCATACTAAGAACCAGCAGAAATCATGTTCTTCCAGCATGGAGGTTCAGATCCCCATATTAAGCCTTACCATCCCAAGCATTGCCATTGTGGTTGCCACACTAAACCGAGTACAAACAGCCAATCACAGAAAAGGCTTTCAAGCCAAACATTTGTGGGTCCTTCCTGTCCAGATACTGTAAGAGGGCTGCATTCTCCATCTTTGGCTGCATCCCTTGTATTCAGGCTAGTAGGCTTGTAGGCTAGTAGGCTCACCACTGGGTGGCACTGTTTAACCCCTATCCTCAGCTCATCAACACCCCTTACGTGCGTACAGGGACAGTGACAGTTGAAAAGCCTTGTATGCCCTAGTCTGGCTGGAAGATTCACTTATAATGTAATAATATTTCAACGTTTATTTTCAGTTATGGAGATATTTATTTAAAAAAAACACCTCAAACATACATATTGGATTGGTATTAACAGGTACAGTCAAAACGAAGAAACTACTTTCAACAAGAATTGTTTGCTCTTGTGTCCATGAAATCCCCGTAAAGTCTTTCACCCACAAAGCAGGTATTTAAAATGAAATGTCAATGAGTGTTTTCTCCGTGCACTTTGCTGAAGTTGAACCGGTGGGCGATAGTAGCCGTAAGTGTCCCTGAACGACCAAAGACGTCCTTGACTATGTTCAGATTTACACTTTAAAATGTATTCATATTCTTCAGCTGACGTGACTCACAGGTCATATACACATACATATTCACTCCACAAGTCCACCTACACACTCTTGCCATAGCCTTATAGACTGTCAACTACTCTTTATCTGCCAGTGGAACAACGCTTTGCACACTATTGACGACTAAAAGAGAGAAAGTTTGTCTTCTCTCTGCTAACCAGCACCTCCCCAAGCTGAGTGGCCAGGCCACCTGTGGGGCATTATGAAACCAAAGTCAGACAAAACACCCTGGTCGTTTTCATTTATATTACATTTCTGTTGTTTACAGACATTGCCTGTGGCTGTGGCTTCAGGTGATCTCTGCGTCTTTCATTTGCATTTAGCAGACACTTACCCAGCATCAACTGTCCTGAGCAACAGGAAATGAGCCTATGCCTGCATAGTTAGGCCGTATTAAGTATACAATACATGAACTACAAGTTAAATATACATTTGTTTTGCGTGTTTGTCACAACCAATAATAAGTGCCATTATGCAAACAGCCTGGCATTAGGTGCCATACCAGAGGGAGTTTGATGATCTACCTGTAGTGCTGCACATTGCACAATGAATTTGAGGTATGTTATTACAGGGTATGCTATTAAAATAATACATTGTAAGTGTGTCTAGTTTAATATAGCTTAGGATAAATGTTCAGTTTATGATAGGTAATAGTTACAGTTTGTTGGGAAAAAAATAGATGTTGGTTTTTCAAATACATCAATCGTTTCATAGGGTTTGTGATGGGACAATCAATATGGCTGCAGTCAATAATTTGATTATTGTTTTAATCGTTTAAATATTAACAGAATATTATGTTTGTTATCAATGTTACTTTTCTGTGGCATAGTATGAACATCCCTATATGATACAGAAGCAATAGACCTACATACAGGTGTGTGTCAGAAATGGAGATTATTCTCCGCAACATAGGTATGTCATGCCTGGTTGTATCTGAAGGCTTCACTGAGCGCTTACGTTTGTAGTAAAAGGGGTATTATTAGATAAATTATATCTAAATAGGCGAATAACAGCTTTTTATTTCCGTGTACGAGAAACTCCAGGGGTACATATATGTCTGCTTATCCAGGAGTACAGCCTTTTAACCTGTTGTGTGCAAGCTGGCAACAAACAAACAAACAAACAAACAGGTACATTTCCGGGCACAGACAGATCGAGCAAAATCCTTTGTGTACATCCAGTAGCTATCCTCTGGAATTTAAACCAGGGACCAGCCACACTCTCGATGCTGCGACGTCATCTTCACAGGCTACCGCTCGGACGCGCAGAGACACGTTGCTTTGTTTGAACGGTAGCGCGCAATCAGTGGTGATTGTAATATACGGAGAATCGAAATTCCACCTGACCTACCTCAACGATCACCTCCGCTTTGTATTCATATCATAGGCTACTTTAGTCAAAAAACAATCATGCGAGGTGGAAAAAGTGGAACGAAAAAGAAACACTCGTCTTTATTTACTCATTCCGGCTAAAGTAAGGCATTTTTGACAACGCACCTCTTGGAAAATACACCCGAAATTACTGTTTTGAAGACGCTTGCATGTTGGTGCAAAAAAGAGTTCTGATTGGGGTCAAAGACCTTGTGCGATGTTTAAAAAGACGACGCATCCCTCTGTGGTGCGCACTTGTGATCACGATGAAAGAGAACATGGATGTGCGGATCGCTGGCATGTACCCTCCAGGCACAGAACAGTAAGAAACATGCATATTTGGGGGCTGATTTTTTAATATGTGCATATGAAAATGCCAGTTGGGACAATCGCGATGAAGTACACATGAGTTGAATATGTATGAGAAAGCATTGAATGAAGCAACGATGCAAAAGTGAAGCACATTATCATGTTAAACACAGGGAAAAAAAAAACATAAATAGTTGCCTCTCGTTGGCTGGATAACATGAAATTCTCAAAATAGTGTAAAACCTATAAACTAAGCTAATAATTATGCAAAATTCTCATTAAAAACCATTGACAGAAACAAAAATAAAGCATGACTTTACGCTCTAATGAAAGATGATTTTTAGTTCTAGTTTTTTTGTTATTACTTGTCATATTTGAAAAGTTGAAAACTCGAGTAGTTTGCAGAACTCGGTTTGATAAAGGTAAGAGAAAGGTAAGGGAAGAGGCCAGAGAGCGGCCTGTGAAACGCTGGCTGGACCCGCTCTCCCGCTCCGCCTGCAGACTAAAGAGCTGATTACAGCGCGCATTACTGTCACACACTGCCCCCGCGGTCTCGCTGAGCCCCACCCACTCCATCAGAGACTGAGCTCTGCTTCCTGGTTCCAGACCGAGACAAATCATACATCACCACAATGGCTGCATGTTCATGCGTGAATAATGATACGGGGTATTAGTATTTCGTAGTTGAACATTAAAACGGTCTTTGATCTCGGAAATAAATGGCACCCTTTATGAGTATTAAAAGATCTCATTATCATTATTGCACTTTGAATATTTTCACATTTTATTAATTGTCATTATTATTATTGTTGTTGTTGTTGTTGTTATTGTGCAAAGTAATTAAATGATAATGGATTATACTGCTCGGTGAGATTCGTTCCTGGAGCATTAGTCTTATCGCCCAGGTAATGACCTTATAGAGGAAGCGAATATCGATCAGCAAAGCCTGGCTGCTCCAACAATGTGAATACAGTCAGACGTCTCTCTCTCTCTCGTCTGGGTGACACACAGCACAGAATTACTCATCAGATCCAATCTGATCCAATCTCCAGTGCAGCTTTTCAGATGGGAATACATACTATTTGCAATGCAAAGCAGCAGGATCCATAATCCACCTGTATATTGCTGCCAGCACTTCTGGCAAGGAAATTCTACCATTCCTATTGGGGACATATATAGTACTTCTACTGTGTCAGTTTGGTTTTGGGGCAGATTTGTTATTCTACCATTCCTATTGGGGATGTAGACAGTACTTCTACTGTGTCAGTTTGGTTTTGGGGCAGATTTGTAATGACATATTCCGTAATTGGGAATATGTAGCATTGATGGGGGAATTCATTATATCGTACATTTATTGTTCTTAGTGGGGACGTACAGAATATAGTACATTTACTGTTACTAATAGAGACATACACAATATAGGACACGCAGAAAATGGTATATTTACTGTTCCTAAATGGAACATATAGAGTAGGCTATAGTATATTTACTGTTGCATCTGGGTACATAAACAATCGTGTACATTTAGATATTACAATCGTGTACATATAGAATATAGTACCTTTACTGTTATTAATGGGGAGATACGGAATATAGTACATTTCCTAGTGGGGACATGCAGTACCATTTGTCATGAGGGCAGGTATGCTATTTCTACTGTCTCAACCAGGGACCTAAAACTTACTTTACCATCACTGCTGAGGACACACAATAATTGTGGCTTGTATTATTTACACTACACTGGAGTCAGATGCATTGTATTTATGCTATCCATAACAGGAACACACAGCAAACAGTACCCTTACCAAGCCTGCTTATGGCATGCAATATTTGATATATACACTCTGTGAGCACTTTATTATGTATTTATTAGAATTATTGGTCTTCTGCTGCTGTAGCCTATCCATTACTGTCACCTTCCTGTCAGCTTTGACCTGTCTGACCCTTCACCTCTGACCTCTATCATTAACAAGGCATTTCTGCCCACCATTCTCTGCAAACTCTAGAGACTGTTGAGCGTGAAAATCCCAGGAGATCATCAGTTTCTGAGCCACCCTGCCTGGCACCAACAATCATTCCATGGTCAAAGTCACTTAGATCATATTTCTTCCCTATTCTTTGTAAGGGTAATTTTCTTAATTGATTCATAATTGACAATGTGTGTTAACATAAAGACAATCACATGATTACAAATAACCTTTTAGTGATAATCCTTATACTATTAGACCACTTTCTGAATTAAGTGCTTACTATGAGTCTTTCTCTGTCTCTCTCCAGCAGACAGACAGCCTTTCACCTTAATGTCTCTGCTTCTCAGCTAGCACATTCTGGTCTTACAGCAAGGTCAACAAGGGGTATTCAGAAGACAAAATACTAATAAATGTTCGTGGCCAGCTTCATGTCTTTTTGTTTTGCTAAAGCCCCCCCTTCAAGTGTGTATAAGAGTCTTACTATGTCTGATTCAAATCAGAAAGCCGGTAAGCTTTCTCACTTTCTGTCATTTCTTTGCAAATAAATACGAAAGTTAAATAGAAGAATAGCTATTGTTGTGTTTTTACTGGATCTGTTTCATCAGATGATGCTCACCTGTGATATCTTATTTGTGCATGTTAAAAAGGGAATTTTCCCCTGCACATCTTAAAAACAGATGAACCTCTTGACCATGTCTGCATGCTTTTATGCCTTTAGCTGCTGCCACATGATTGGCTGATTAAATATTAGCTTTTTTTTGCATTTGATTTATCAGGGACAGTGCACATTAATCAACATTTTCAGTTTCCACATGAACGTAAATGTGCCAGAGATAGCTAATGAGGTAATTCTCATCATTAAAAATCTGGTCTGCCTAATAAAGCGCTCAGTGAGAGTTTATATGATATACAGCGGTGTAACATATCATATACACTAATGTCCACAATGCAGGGACATGCTAATGTTAAACGTTATCCACGATCCCAGCCGAAAGGCTGCACCTTTTGCCCAAGTGTTTTTCTGTTTCCTGCTTTGGCCTCTGGAGAGGAGCTGCCTGGATGCCTTTTTCACTGCTGCCCGCACCACTGCTAATATGAATTTACAAGGGGTCGCAGCGTGACCTGAAGGTAATAAGACGTCCGCTCATCCGGGGGCAAATTGAGTCTTTCTGCAGTGATCCTGCCTCCCTGATTAGCCTCATTACTCCCCCCCCCCCACGTCTCCCCCGGTCTCCCCGCCCGTCCCTGCCTCTGCCCAAGCCCCATTATGCATCTGTCAGCCTTCCTCCAGCAGCGAGAGGACTGACACAGCCAGGGCTCCCTGACTGCGAGGCCGGCCCGGGTACGTCTGCAGATGGAGTCATTAGAGTAGGAGGATTGCAGGCTAGGCTGGCCCCCGCCGGCTGGTGTCAGGCCGCCTTTTAGGGAGATTACATCAGCTCTCCTGCAGGAGAACCTGGAGAAGTTCTCTCAAAGGACCAGGGGCAAACAGGGGCTTACCTGAAGGGTAGAAAAAAACATATGGGGCATATACGCTCAGTTTCCACACAAGTGAATTTTGACACAGCTGATGTTAATATATCTGTATGTGTAAAAAAAAACTAACAAAAAACAACAACCTTGGGTGTACCAGGAACCTACACACTGTACCAGGAAAGACTGGTCTTGCTGTGATATTAAGATTAATGTAGTTTCTTCTTGTTCACTCTTTGTTTTATTATCTCGCACTTTTGTTCGGGTGATTAGTTAAGAAGCAGTAGCAGTGTGTTTGGACCTGTGGGTCTGTTTTACAGAAGATCCATGGGAATTATGTTCACCTTTGGGGTAAATGCCACAAACTAATTTCGCAGCTGTCAGTCAAACAGCACTTATCTGTTTGGATCAGTTAAACTGCTTCGCCTCCTACATTAATTACAAAACTCTTGATTCCACCTCCTGGTGTCTTTCACCTTAATTATCCGTTTGCCTGTTATGTGTCATCAAAATATGTATTTACTCCTGCAAATTGCTTAAAAGACTACTCAACAACATGCAGAGTGATATTATCTTTATCACGGTAAACAAAATACGCCAAGAAACGTACCTTACGCCATTTAATCTCGCACACTATGGGGTTTGTTTAATTATGACATTTTCTCGGTGGATTGGTCAGTTGATTAATTCCGCACACGGCTTGGTTCGCTCGCATACACGGAGGTTAAAAAAAAGTATGTGTAGAAGGGGTGAAGAAACCGCTGTCACTTATTCAATTTTCCTGCGAGGGCTCTATTTAAAAAATAATTTTAAAAGCAGCAGCGCTCGCGGGCAGCTGGCCTAACGAAGCGATGTGACGGAGTAAGAGGGTTTTCAAAGCGCCCTGTCGGCCCACGCCATGCCTCATCCGGCTGGCTCTTAATTGCTCCGATGCGGGGCTACCGCGCCGTTTGTTATCCCAAACACGGGTTTGATATTTCTTTCTAAGGATGTGTGACTTGTGAAAGGCTGGACTATGAAATATTTTCAGGAGTGTTGAAAGGTAGCACGGACCTTTCTGAATGAAAATGGGTCCTGCCAGGGAGCATCTGGACCCTTTCTCCCGCTCTCCCGCTTTAATTACACAACACAATGGCGATGCGATCTGCCTCTAATCTCGCAGCATAATCAGTCTTTCCTCTTTTTTTTCACCTCCTCTGCTGCTAATTCAATATAAATGTAAATTACCAAGAGAAAGGAATAAAGAAATCTCATTTTATTTACATGACTAATCACAATAAACTGCCGTATGAAATATGAATGGAATATATAAGGCGGGCATATGAAAGCACAGAGTGGCTTCAGGGGGTGTTTGAAGTTTCTTTACGTTTGTCTTTGGTGTTTTACGCTGGTACACAAGTGACTTTTATATTCATGTCCTTTACTGCCTGAGTATAATAAGGAAAGCATCTCATTTTTTAACTCTTAATTGACAACCATAAGCCAAGAGCAGATCAAGGAAACCTATTTATGCTTGGGTTGCTAGGAAAATGAACATGGCGTTAAAGTTCTTGTTTCAAAGGCCAGCGGTAGTTTTGGTGCTTTGTTTCTGCAATGGAAATGGCTCGTTCCAAGCCTCTGAAACTCGGCTTACAGTCAGCTTGTTTTTTAATCACGGATTTTTTTGGACCAAATTGTTCAACATAAGTTACATTAAAGCACTTTCAGCGCTTTGAAATATTCTACTTTATTTTCAGACAGAACTTTGATGACTGAATGGAGAGTCCTGACCCTCTATGAACGGCGTTGATCGATCATCTAATAATGCAGCTTTTCTTCCTCCCAGATCGACCGTCCACGCAGCCTGGAGGCCACTGCTCTACCGTGGGGCCAATAATTGCACCTCTGTGAGGTCACAGCCGCTGATGACCTTTCACCTGTGACCTCCTGCTCAGGTAATATCTGGAGCAGGAGCGTGGACACCCCTTAAGATCCTTGCCTACATTTCCCAGGGTTTAGGAGCAGTAGGAGGAGGGCAGCCTTTGTTCCAGAGGCTGTGTGCCCACTTAACTCCAACCTCACCCCACCTGCCCCCCACCCCCCTATTCTGACTTCATAATCTGTTCCCCCATTGACAAAATAGCTAAATTCAGCACCTAACACTGTTATAGTATATATACATATATGTATATATTTATTTCTTTTTAATTTTGAATATGGCATTTAATACGTATTTATTATTATTCAAGAAGCATTGTTGTGAATTGCCATTTTTTAAAATTTATTACAGATGTCTGTTGTACCGTTTATTTGCTAATGTTGTGGTTGTCTGTGCTGCCTTTATAATTGCCCCTCAGGGATAGGTAAAGTTTTCTGAATCTGAATCTGACATCGGAGGCAGATTGCTCTCCCTGGCCCCACCTCCTTCCTGTATTTCCCTGAGGAACGCAGCGGGAAACCCCTGAGGAGGAGGAGGAATGCAGCCTGTGAGGCCCGGCTCTGATGTTCACTCCTGGGCCCAGGGGATCAGGGGTACACACAGGGCCCGGGGGACAGGGCTGCTGCCTACATCTTTATGAGATCCTTAATCTCAGAAAAAAAATGTTTTTGATAGAAAATGGAATTCTGTTAAATCTATTATCTAACCTTTTGGATTTGAAGCAAACCAAATATTGGTAATGAATACCACTCACTCTTAGTGTAATCAGATGCAATGTTTGCTAATATTAGCTCTTTGTCAAACATTGCACAATTGCTTTAGCAATAGTCTGAGACATTGTGCAATTCTGGTTAAATGTTACTGTCATTTTCTTATTTGAACAAATCCAATTATTATCATCCAGTTAAGAATGTGGTAGGTACTGTAGTCAGGTCCAAATTGAGACCATCTTACAGAAGTCTCAAGATTGTGGCGCCCATTTCTAATGTACGACTCCTGTTCTGTATGATGTCTGGAGTACAGCCTGTTTCCACTGCACAAACCAGCTGCTCCCAAAACAGGGGGTCTTGTGTTTAGCCACATCAGAAGCAATGGGCCGGTGCAGGCTACACTTCGAAGCTGGCGTTAGCTGGCAGGGCTAAGTGACCCCCAAATTAGCAGAAGGTGAAGTGTGTATAGAATTCCCTCCTGGCAGGAACAGACCACAGCGTCCACAGCTCTTCTGCAGAGTGGGCTCCATGCTGGTGCGATCTTACTAAACATCTCATGGCTGTTAAAGGACAATTAGGAGGATGACCCTGACTATATCCCAGAATGCATTTCTGAGAGCACTGGCTTCCTCATTTGTCCAGGCACAGGAGAGTGTGCCAGAAGTTCTTACAGTTCTCCTCTCTGTCCATTCAGCCACACTGACCACGGAGGTGAAATGAAGGAGAATGAAGAACGGAGGCTGAGAAGGACAGCAGCATCTGCTGTTTATACAGAGTACCTATTTTTTCTCAGTACTATACCCTCCTATTTATACATTAGCCCATTGCCTTCAGTGGGTGCATCTGTTTTAGCTATTTTATATCCATGGTGAGGACTGTGAGATCCACTAACGTCATAGATGCTGGGTGTGAACTCAATTTACTTCAGCTCCTGTTTAGTAGAGACCATGTTAACCAAATGTGAACACGTGGTGTTGGGTGGATCATTTAGCGGCTTGGCTTTCCTTAACAGATATGCCGAGGAACACCTTAATTAAGAAAATGGTTCTAATTAGCCGCTTTTGATTTGGTCGCTAAACAAAGCCGGCGAACAAAGGAAGCTGTGTTGACCAACTGGGCTATACATTAAGGGAATAGATTGACATGTCTAAGAGATCTCTGTTGTTCTTTAAGATAATGAAGCTGTTTTAATGGTCACCTCTGCTACCCCCAGAGCCCATGGAACCGCATAATAGTCACAGCAATTAGCTTATATATACACAGGCACCGAGGCCCCTGGCAATAATGAGGGCTTTATTAAATTTGGTGTGCCTTTTTCAGAATATTGAATGCCATTTAAGCACTCAACATTAGACTATGGAGAATGTTCCTGAATGTGGCTGTTTATAAATGTGTTTAAACAAAGGGAAGCATATGAGATGGGTATGCCACACCTTCATAAAGACCATGAGCTTTAGCATATAGTGGTGGCACAAACAAGTCAAGATCAAATTAACAACAGGAGGAATGGATCTGTTGACATTCAGAATCATATTCAATCAAAGTAAGTGGAACGTTTCTACTTCTGGACTTGAAAGTAAATCTATGTTCCGTAAATGTTACTGGGATGCAGTTGAGCTCTGTGGTTTATGACAAAGATGTTTCTAAACCAGGTAAATTGCAGCTGTTGCTGCCTAAAAATATCTACAATGTATTTGTATGAATCCTAAAGTGTTTTATCACACTGAATTCCGGGGAGAAACCTGTTAGAGGCAGACATCATATGCCACAGCAAGTCATGAGCACTGTTTTTACCGGCCCAATTTCCTCAGGACACTTCAACAACTAAAGGAAGAAGCGGGCAGAGGTAGGATGCCAAAAACAACAACAAAAAAAACAAGACAGGAGTGTGTTTCTAGGACATCCCAGAAGCAACGACCAGGGGCCTGTTCCACAAAGCGGGATTACTAAGTTAGCCAGATAATGCACACAGAGCCAAACCTGGACCCTGACCAAATCTGGGACACGGACTGAAGCAAAAATAGCTGTTATGGGTTTTACTTTGCGCAGTTATCTGGCAAGCTCCTGCTTTGTAGAACAGGCCTCTGGACCACAATGCAACTAACTTATTTTTATTTGAACATTTCCTGGTGTGTGCTTTAGTGGAACTGGATACCTGTGCAAATGGCCCAAAGTGGAGCCTTGGTTTATCTTCTTCAATTGATAAGTGTTTTCTGGTAAATATTTTGTATTTTTGGTTTCAAGGCCTGCCAAACTGAGGTATATTCTATACTCGTACATGGCTGATGTTTCTATGTGGTAACGGCATACAAAAGTCAAATAACAGTTTAACGGTTATTTTATTGCATAATTACTCAGCATTGTGAATTATCATGAAAAGTATCTCTTAAACCTTGTAAAATCCCCTTAACTCTTAAAATGATGAATAGTCCAGGTTTGTTTTTAAATATTTCTCCTCCAAAGAATAAATGACTGCATTCAGTATCATAGCCTGTGGTAAGATTCTTTGATTTGCTCATTACTTCTGGGATAACCTGTGGATTACCCTTAAGTGGATTCCACTCAGTCAGAAAACCAGTTTGAAATGAACTTTTTAAATGAATCAAGGTTGGTCCCATAATCCTTAGCCGTAGCGATCTGAACATGCATGTGCAGCTCCCTATATCCCACCGGCTGGGCTGTCACAGAGAGGTCAGAGTTCACATGGGCACTGCCAATGAGGGACTGAGGAACAGAGTACAGTGATTGGTTATTTGATCCTTGCTATCCAATAACCAATGAGCAGTTGATGAAAGGATGATGGATGTTCAGCAGAACATTTCCATTGTCACCAGAGGTCACAAGGTGGGCCAGAGAATATCAGAGGGTTGACCTTAAAGGTGAGTAAGGCAAGGTGGAAAGCTACATAATTCATACAGGAAACGGGAGAGCTTACTGTATCACTAACATTAAACAACTCTAAAAGAAGGTTCCAATAGGCACCCTGTGATTCCATAAGAGAATATATTAGAGTTCTTTATCAGGCAAAATGGTTCTTTGTCTGGGAGCTTTCAATCCTATGATAGATGATTCCATAAATAACTAAAAAGGGTTCCTCCATGGAATCAAGTCAAATAACCCTTTCAGAACACCTTTTTCTAAGAGTGGAACATAACGGTGAGAACAGGCCATTCAGCCCAACAATGCTTGCCATTCTCTTTCTACAAAAGGGTAACTAGTGCTCGCCATTTACCTACAAAATAAATTGTATCTTGCGCTGCATCAAGCCTGGTCTTGAAAACCCCCAGGGTTTCAGCCTGTACTACTAAAGTCATACCTTAACCTAACCTGAGTACCACATCATTATTTCAGGTGTAAATCACTATATTTGTATGCACTATAATTATGCAATACAGCACACTGCTAAAAGCACAGGGTTTTTAGTTAACCAGGGAGATTTTTATTTATCAAGACCGGTGCACTGTCATAGAAAAACAATATGTTGCCATAGCTTAATCTGTTTAATCTGCAGGAAGGCATAGACATTGGGTCAGTGTAAAACACATTTGACTATATTGATTTTCCATGCTTCTAATTTCTGTTCTTTTTCTAATAAACAGCCTTTATTTATTTCTGACCTAGGAACATAATGCTGGAGTGAATTCAATGACATATCTATTTTGAAAACAGCCCCGGTGCTGCTGAGATGGAGTAGAAAACCAAATTAGGGTCTCTCTGGATTATAAACGAGTAGGTGCTAAAAGACAGTGACATTCTCTGCATACCCAAGCAGTGTATGCTGTATAATTCATACGGTTGAGAAAAACACACATGACCTACACGATAATTTGGCTTTTCTTCTCGGCCCCTGGTCTCTGAGGGTTTAATTAGAGACTGGGAGCAGTGGCCAAACGCCTCGCATTGCTTCAGTTGGTTAAACGTCCTCACACTCAGTCATCTGAAGGCCTTATTGGAAAATGCTGAAGCCATCACTTTAATAACTTTCCTCATTGATGAACTGAAGCAATGCAGCCAGTGTCTCCGCACAGGGAAAAGCACTACCATCACAGCAACGTTATTTCCCAAGCACAATCAAAATATCACACACAGACCTCCGTATAGATTTGAAACCCTCCTAATATGTTGTAATTAGGACACTTTCATTGATTTCTGCATTTAAGATTCGCAGTAAATTATATATTAACAGTAAATTTTACATTTCATGTCAAAAGCACTGAATGTAAACTATTGTGTGTTCATTTCTAGTCTTTTTCGCAGCACTGACTTGAACCATGCCTTGAAAAAAACTTTAACTTGTGAGATCACATAACAAACGTACTTTTAAGCTGTCCTTGAAAAACGGTCACAAGTTCTCCTTCCCACTTATAGTAGCACTGCTTAATAGGACTACAGGACGTGTCCAAGCGCAGCTGGGCCTGAAACACCTTTTCATGGACTGAGAACATGGAGCCAAATGCTAATTAAATGCCTTTGATTTGGTGCTAAAATTTCATTCTAAAGTAAGTGCAGTTCTGAAGTATGTAGCCTACAAGAGCGATATAACTCTTTAATAAGCTCTACATAACACCTTCATAAGCACTATGTAGATATTCATAAACACTTATGTCAGCGTCAACAGGCATAATTGCGGTCATCAACATTCACGAGGTTGTACGTAATTCTTATGAAGCTGTTGTATGTACAGTATAACTCTTATGAGGAGGCAAAAAGTGTTTCCAGAAAGTTGTACCACCCTTGGAGGACAGGGAATGTGTGGTTTGGTTATGTACACTGACAGTGAAGTACAGAATATCCCCATCTATCCACAAACACAGTTGCCGTGCGTAGCTGTGTCAGGGTTATTCTGAAGGACATGGGGAAAGTTGTGTGGTTGGATCCCCTGACTGGGTAGACGCTGTTGAGAGGAAGAGGCTGCTCTGTGGTGTAAATCCACTGCATTATCCCGCCGTTAGCTGGATTTTCTCCTGAGGGAAACACACCCGTCCAGTCCTCCTGTCCTTGAGAAGCGGCACTCACTCCACCACTCACACATGTCTCTCATACACGTCTCTCATACATGTCTCTCACACACGTCTCTCACACACGTCTCTCACACACGTCTCTCACACACGTCGCTCACACACTCCACACTGTGTGATAATCAGACCAGGTGGGCAGAGGGCATTGTGCGCTGATGAATGCGCCTATTTCTGCAGAGTATTCTCCTCTCTGACGACAGACCCGGCTCAGTCAGTCTGTTCAGCTGGGACGTGAGGGAGGAGGGGTGGAATCCAGGACACGCTCGTCTTCCGGGGGTAGAGGACTCAGTGCCTATTACATGTCCTACCACCAAACATTATATTTAAATATTTCAGAGCCTAGACTTGCAAGCTTTCTTTCAATGCATAACACCTTGTATAACTGCTTGTAGCAGAATAATGAATTGAAGAATGTAAACTCTACTGTAACTGTAAATGTGTATGACACACTCAGGAATCTGCTCCAAAAAACTTAACTGAAGACCCCACCACCTACCTAAGTTTAACAATATTCACAAATATATTAGAGACGTCCTATTTGTATCTGGCAAAATAATAAAAAATATATATTTGGTGCACAATTTATGGCATATAATTGCAAATAATGGCAAATCATTTGGTACATTGAATGACATCAAAATATTTAACAAAATATCGGGAAAAATATTAGATGGAAAAATGCAATTCTCCATGACTACATGATAAATAATCATATTAAGCTGGCAGTAACTTGTAATCTGAATATAGGGCATTTTCTATGGGCTCCTGCCAAAAGGCTTTTACCTTCTCACTGCGCTGGCTGACACTAGAGGGGGGTAGACATCAAGGCAGTGTTGAAATGAGCTGAAGAGAGAGATTACCGCCCGACACCGTTAGCAGCGTTTGCCAAGTACCCCTGAGCTTTGAAGTGAGCCACGTCATTCTAAAAGTCATGCAGCCAGTTTATTCAGACGGTTTGCATGAGAGCAGTCATTGTGTTTGACTGAGGAGAGCGATTGTTCGACAGCCACTGAAATAAATTGTTAGAGATAACATGAGCTCGAGGGGATTGAATCCTATTGGCTTAAGGATTCATTGTGTTACATATTTAAGGATGCATTGTGCTCTTTTCATTTCTGTTTCTGAAAATGATGTAATCAATCAATAGATAAATCATTTAAAATGTTCCAGGGCACAACTACTCATACAGTATATATTTATTGAAAGAGAACGACTGAAATAAAATAACAATAGCTAAACCTGTGTTAACGAATATTAGATAAATAGATATGTTATTAATCTGTGTTAATTTAACTACACAGGAACACAGAACAACGTTAAAAACAAACTTATTTATATTTATAAAAAATATAAGATGAAACTAATCTAATGCAGGCATTTGTCATACACACCTCCAGACGGTGTCCTGATGGAGCAGACAACAAGACACAGACAATCTCACATCGAGTCTCCTGACCTGTCTGGAATACAGACAAGTCTGGAGACTCAGCTTACAAAACAGGGAACCGAAACCTGCCCTGTTGCCCTAATATTACAATACATATTCAAATAAATAAATAAATGAATAAATAAATGCATGTGTGATGAGAAGTAAGTGTGGCTGAGGATGAGAGCAGGTGTGGGAAAGCGGTTTCTGCAGCAGTTTGTGGCTGGGAGAAAGCTCTGCTCAGAGCGGTCCCATGGACCTGTGTGTTGCTCCAGTGTAGGCGGCTGTTTACCCAGAATAGATCAACATCAGAGAGAGAGGTCTGCTGCCCCCACGCTGCTGACTGATCGACCTGTCTCACATAAACAAAGACAAAACACTACTCTCAGGAGCCCGCTTTCCTCACACACACACACACACACACACACACACACACCACACACACTCAGGCGTATACACACGCACGCACACTCACACACACACACTCACACATACAGGCCTATACACACACACACACACACACACACAGGCATATACACACACACACATACACACAGGCATATACACACACACACCCACACTTCACACACACACACACACACACACACACACATACACACACATTCACGCTGCACACACACTCACACACATGTACACACTGCATACACACACACACACACACCACATTGGACACACACACACACACGCACACATATAGGCATACACACACGCATACTGCACACACACACACCACACACACACACCGCACACACAAACACACTCATACATACACACACATATATGTGCACATAGAGGCATATACATTCAGTGAGCACTTTATTAGGTATTTATTAGACTTATTTTTAGATTTATTCTGTAAGTATTCTATAAGTATTCTGCTGCTCTAACCTATCCACTTAGAGCTTTGACACATTGTATGTTCAGAGATGCTCTTTTGTATACCACTGTTGTTATGCATTGTCAACTATCGACCAGTCTGGCCCTTCTCCTCTAATGTCTCTCATTAACACAACGTTTCTGTCTGCAGAACTGCTGCTCAATGGATGCACCATTCTGAGTAAACTCTGGAGACTGTTGTGTGTGAAAATCACAGGAGATCAGCAGTTGCAGAAAACCAGCCCATCTGGCACCAACAATCATGCCACAGTCGAAATCACTGAGATGACTTTTTTCTCATTCTGATGGTTAATGTGAACATTAACTGAAGCTTCTGACCTGCATCTGTATGATTACATGCATTGCAGTGCGGCCACAAGATTGGCTGATATTCACATGAATACGTAGGTGTACAGCTGTTCCTAATAAAGTGCTCAGTGAGTGTACACACACACACACACACACACACACACACATAAAGAGGAACAGGAAAGGGGCAGGGTGTAGCATTCAGAACAAACCCCTGACTGACCGTGGCTTAACTGAAGATGTATTGTCAATATTCCATTTCAGATATATGTATACTTATTTGCAATTCAATCCAAATTGATTTGATTTGTGCTTTCTACTAAATCCTCCTGTGGTCTGTGATATTTGAACAAAACTGAACTCAGTCTGTCAGCTTTTATCAATCCTGGCAGCGACCAATTGTTGATGCTGTTACTTTGAGGGCACGTCAACAACAGAACAATATTTCACCGGTGGACACCCGTGTATGCGGCGCACGGCCAGGGTTGAATCACATTGCAGAGGCTGATTGAAAGAGGAGTGAAGGGGCAGGGAACACGCATTGCAGTATCCACAAGACACAGGAAGGCCCGGCCGCATCTACATTTTTATACAATGTCCAATATGCTGTAATTTTATTTGGAAAGGACAATACTCTTTCTCCGGCAGGCTTTGCAGTTCCTCAGTGCCGTAGGTGCAGAGTGGAGGAGTAGCCTACCTTTACTTCCTGGAGAAGTCTCCCCCGTGCCAGTGTTCTAAAAGCGGAATAGGCCCGGGGTAGCATTCTACTCAAAACTCCAGTTCATATGGTCTCTGGAGCCACCACAGAACAAACACTCTCCAACAGCCTTACCTAAGTCTCACCATCGCATTCCTCTTCCGTTTCATCCTTACTTCTGTCTCCGTCTTCTCCAGGCTACCTGTCAATCACGCACGGCTGAGTGCCCTGGACCGCTGTGCTCTGATCCCCTCTCTACATTTGCCAAATGCAAACGTCACTGTTTTAAAAAGTATTTCAGATCCTGTGTCTGATACCCCAGCAGTGATGCAGTGTAATACCTTGGAAATGAGAAATGATATTGGACCGTACAAGATTAATTTGGTATAATAGAGAGTTAATGAATACAGTTGAGAGGTGGGTGGATTTTAGAAATTGTGATGTTGTTCAACATAAGTAATGGTAAACCACCCTTGCTTGTGTGTTATATGTATTCTAATAAATAATATTTTACACAAAAAATACCCACAAATATTTACAATATGCAAAGCACATTGGGTTGGAATGATTAAAAGTACAATTGCTATAATCTTTCTTTTTCTTTCATTTTCTTTCTTAATACAAGCCCTTGAAATTTATGTAATGCAATCATTTAATTAATAATCAGAATAGCAAAGGATGCAATCAAATTTTTAATTAATTATTTTTTTTAACTCTGCATGATTTGTTTATTCATAAAAAATAAATAAATAAATAAATAATATATATATATATATATATATATATATATATATATATATATATATATATATATATATATATATATATAAAACCACTGCATGGTTGTTAAAGGTGCCATTTGTTATAAAATATATTCCAATCATTTATACCCTGCAGTTAGCCATAAATCTTTAAAAATAAAATTTTCTTTGTAAAATGACTTTGCCAAATATTAATTACATTCACATGAATGTGTTTCAGTTAGTCTTGAATATGAATTATGCAAATGCATTTATTCACACAAAAATAAAAACAAAAGTCTTTATTATCTTGTTTTTGTCATGGACATGGTGCTACACCAATTCTTCTGCACTTAGTATGGTTTTTTTTGGAAAGCTTTGTACTTTATGGTCTAATTATTTGTAGAATCTTCATAAAATATCTTCCAACACTTGATGGACTGACAAGAAGAAGGCAGCATAGAAACCAAAGTCACCATTTTGGCTCTATATGAACATAATTACTATATCAAGCCTGGAAACTGCATACCCAGGTTTTCACCCCACCAGACTGTCATGGCTGACGTTACGATTTTATGGGAACACATTGATTTCCAATAACATTGGTAGGAACCTCTGAAGAATGCTGAAACTCGAATTTGATGTGAACATCCATGCTTGAAAAGACCTGATCTGAGGGTGGAGAAGGTTGTTTGTTCAGGAGCATTGGTTTATGAAGATGCTCCCCTTTTTACTATTTTACACTACCTATATTGGGTAATCTAATCATCTGTGTCCACCAGCATCAGCCTACCTCTGAATATAAATACCAGGTGCTGTATAGAGGTTACTGTGAGTGAACACAGGTCCAGTTATCGCTTCTTTTCAACTCTTTTCTCCAGTATTCAAATGCTATATGAAATGATCCATCCATCCATCCATCCATTATCTGAACCCGCTTATCCTGAACAGGGTCGCAGGGGGGCTGGAGCCTATCCCAGCATACATTGGGCGAAAGGCAGGAATACACCCTGGACAGGTCGCCAGTCCATCCGAGGGCACACACACCATTCACTCACACACTCATACCCACGGGCAATTTAGAGTCTCCAATCAGCCTAACCTGCATGTCTTTGGACTGGAAACCAGAGTACCCGGAGGAAACCCACGCAGACACGGGGAGAACATGCAAACTCCGCACAGAGAGGCCCCGGCCGACGGGGATTCGAACCCAGGACCTCCTTGCTGTGAGGCGGCAGTGCTACCCACTGCACCATCCGTGCCGCCTATATGAAATGATGTCATATCCAAATCATTTCACACACAGACTATTCTATTGTATTCAACTATTCCTCCTCTGGTTCAGAGGTGCCCAGTCTTATTCAAAAAGGTACGGTGTGGGTGTAGGTTTTTGTTTTAGTCCAGCACTGAGACACTTGACTCTATTTATGGTCTTGATTGGTCTCCTATCAGCTCTTCTTGAATATGTTTGGCCATCTTTGTTCTATTGCAGTCCATTCCATTCTTTACAATAAACATCAGCTTCACCTGCTTCCTGTCGGCTGATCATGGAAACTTTCACTGTCCGATATCACAATTTAATTATAGAACGAATGTTCACTTCCAGAATGCTAAGCTACCGGTGAAAATATGACAGCTATATGTCAACATACTGCTGTTGGTGTTCAATGTATTCTATTGTCTCATGAAAACATCTCAAAGCTTTATCAGGGAAAGGGAGTAAGTGCCTACTCCGTGTTGCAGTGTCTTTTACTTTAATATTGAGGCGAGTTGAAACAAGAGGTGCACACTGTTATCTAAACAAGTATTTTAATTGGATTTTTAATTGGACTGGATTGGATTAATTTAAAGCCATTAAAAATGGGAAGGGACGGAAAAAAAAAACTTCTTAGCAGGACAGGTTTGTTTTAGTTTTCCTTTGTATATTTTATCTATAAAAAGCCCAGAATGTAAAAAATAAGGCAGGGGTGAGATCTAGATCTACCACTGGTACGGGCTGTGCTGACAGGCTGCGTCCTGTTGATTGGTCCGTTAATGTGCTGATTCATCGCTGGGTGCCGGGCTCTGATTTGGGGAGGTGCCAATTAGGACACACCGCGGCGCGGTGGCAGGAGGCGTCTGATTAGCTGCCGGAGCAAAGGAGCCGGTGCCTCTCCAGCGGAGCGTGAGGGGGCGATGTGAGAATGGGGTTTCCTCAAGTGAGACCGGAGACGCGTAGCCACCGTGACCGTGGCCCTCCTTCCAAAAACCGCCTGTAAATTCGGACATTTGGAACACAAATTGGTTTTATCACGGTAATGAACAGGAGTGTAGTGAAGTGTAGAGTCTCTGTGTATTTTTGCCAGAGATGGAAACCCTGAAGGATGTTCACTGCATAAAAATGAACTTATTTTTCCAGAACTTCTGAAAAGCTTCACTGTATTGGAACTAAGACTAACTTACTGTCTCTAAGACTAATTTACTGTTCCATTTCATTACCTCTTAATCCAATGGCAGCCATTTTTTCCATGTACATCATAAACAAAACACCCGGGAACAGATGTATCCAAGGAGGGCTTTATCTGTTTTTGAACTTTTTGCCAACTTCTACTCTTAGTTTTATAATTAGCCCAATCATTTAGTAATTGATATTTTAGCTACATGTCTTGATACGTTTATAAATGAGAGCTAAAGACCTCATTCCTGCTGTGTTCTAACATGAAAGATCTCATTGTGCTCTAATCTATGGTGAAATCAAAAAGTGGAATCAGAAAACTGACTCATTTGGCCAGTGTAATTGACGGAAGAAACCTTGCATACACCTGCAGGAATGGAAGAGGCCACCCCTGCCCCACAATGATTGGAGGAGTCTCAGAGCTGACACACAGTAGAGCAGTGGTCTCAATAATACAAACCAGCATAGATATGGCTCTTCCGTGGCATAAAGTTTGAGTCTGGAGTTTTCTTTTTGGTAGTTACAGTGTAGTATTGTGCACATTTCTTTTTAAAATGAACCTGTATTTTGTTAACCTTAGCTGGGCGTATTGTACGGTACATAATAAGCACACAGTGTAACATCTGTGTTCTGAAGCTGGGGTGTTTGGCCACGCACACAGGGCTTGATATGAAGTAACTCAATTTGCAGCGCTGAAGTTTGTAGCATTTCGTTCCCGTTTGGCGCGGAAGCAGATTTAATGAGAGCACTGAGTGAGCGACAAACAAATGAACCGTTTGAAAGGGAGCGGACCCCACCTGTAGAGCAGGCTGAGGCCTTTAGAAATGCACTTGGCAGCTGTGTTTCCCCTGGGGCCCGGCAGTGTTCCCCTGCGCTCTGGAGCTGCATTTCGGGATTATCAGCAGCAGCAGCCCCCTCTGAGGATGCTGGCAGCCAGGCTCTGGCTGGTTTAGGGCCTGGCCTGATAAACACATACAGAACGTCTCCTACTGAGGCTCTGCTCCAGCAACGGACTCTTTTTTCAGGAGGTGGCTCTCCTGGAGAGCAGCCCCAAGCCTCTATTCTCCAGGAGAGGGGTATGCCCCACACTGGTGGGGTGGCGGAGGTGGAATGGAAGGTTGGTGGTCCATCCCACAGTTTGGGCCGAGCCACCACCCCTCTGCAGCACCTCATTTACATATATACACATCTGCACCTTCAGGCTGCGAGCCTATCGTCTGTATGCAGATTCAAAGGTGAACTCTGGTGGGAGCGCAATGCATAATTATCGAAATTTGTTCATCAAAGTTGGCCTGTGTGCAAATGTGAAAGGAGAACTTTTTTGCTCATTGTTCCAGATTCTGTTGCTCCACACTGATCCAGTGTTCTTGGCAGCTGGTGAAAGCCTGCTCTTAAAAGCACAACACCAAAAGAAGCATCAGAGATTTGGCAGAGCACCGCGGCGACGCCGGGGACTCGGCTCCCGAGGCCAGGGCAAAAACAATTGACTTTAGAGAACAATTGACATCAGTGGTGTAGAAAATAGACATTCCAGCAAAGTAACCACCTAAAGAAATGGTTATGTGAACACCGAATCAACGTTCTTATCTTTCCATCACAATCGCTAGGCCTCAGTCTGATGGTGCATTGATTTTGAAGTTCAAATTCATGACTGAAATCTACAATCAAACAGCACTGAAGTCTGAAGGAGTTGAAGAAACTGCCAGACAGAGCCTGCTCTCATACTTCCTGTGAAAGGCAAAAGCAAATACCTTCTCATTCCAACTGAAAAAAAACTATATGAAATGGGCAATGGTCAGAGACCTACATATTTGTATTCATTCTTGAAAATAAAGAAATTGACTTAACATTTTGTCTGTATAACTGTGTTTTCATCACAGTTTATTGTACGTATGGGACACATTAACGGAATGGCAGTCTGTTTAAGTTTTTTTAATAGAAACCATATTAAGGAGTAACTGAAAATGAATCGTTTCAATTGCTTTCTGGCAAATATAAAAGAACGAATGAAGTGCTTCATCTCACTTAAATGCAAGAAAACAATCAGAGGACACATAAGCGGGGCAGTGAGGCAGATAGGGGTTGGGCAGTGAGGAAGATGGAGGTTGGGCAGTGAGGAAGATGGAGGTTGGGCAGTGTGGAAGATGGAGGTTGGGCAGTGAGGAAGATGGAGGTTGGGCAGTGAGGCAGATGGAGGTTGGGCAGTGAGGAAGATGGAGGTTGGGCAGTGAGGAAGATAGAGGTTGGGCAGTGAGGAAGATGGAGGTTGGGCAGTGAGGAAGATGGAGGTTGGACAGTATGACGGATGGAGGTTGGACAGTGAGGAAGATGGAGGTTGGGCAGTGAGGAAGATGGAGGTTGGACAGTATGACGGATGGGGGTTGGACAGTGAGGCAGATGGAGGTTGGGCAGTGAGGAAGATGGAGGTTGGGCAGTGAGGAAGATAGAGGTTGGGCAGTGAGGAAGATAGAGGTTGGACAGTGAGGAAGATGGAGGTTGGGCAGTGAGGAAGATGGAGGTTGGGCAGTGAGGCAGATGGAGGTTGGGCAGTGAGGCAGATGGAGGTTGGGCAGTGAGGAAGATGGAGGTTGGGCAGTGAGGAAGATGGAGGTTGGACAGTATGACGGATGGAGGTTGGACAGTGAGGAAGATGGAGGTTGGGCAGTGAGGAAGATGGAGGTTGGACAGTATGACGGATGGGGGTTGGACAGTGAGGCAGATGGAGGTTGGGCAGTGAGGCAGATGGAGGTTGGGCAGTGAGGAAGATAGAGGTTGGGCAGTGAGGAAGATAGAGGTTGGACAGTGAGGAAGATGGAGGTTGGGCAGTGAGGAAGATGGAGGTTGGGCAGTGAGGAAGATGGAGGTTGGACAGTATGACGGATGGGGGTTGGACAGTGAGGCAGATGGAGGTTGGGCAGTGAGGCAGATGGAGGTTGGGCAGTGAGGAAGATAGAGGTTGGGCAGTGAGGAAGATGGAGGTTGGGCAGTGAGGAAGATGGAGGTTGGGCAGTGAGGAAGATAGAGGTTGGGCAGTGAGGAAGATGGAGGTTGGACAGTATGACGGATGGAGGTTGGACAGTGAGGAAGATGGAGGTTGGGCAGTGAGGAAGATGGAGGTTGGACAGTGTGACGGATGGGGGTTGGACAGTGAGGAAGATGGAGGTTGGGCAGTGAGGAAGATGGAGGTTGGACAGTGTGACGGATGGGGGTTGGACAGTGAGGAAGATAGAGGTTGGGCAGTGAGGAAGATGGAGGTTGGGCAGTGAGGCAGATAGAGGTTGGGCAGTCATGCAGATGGGGGTTGGACAGTGAGGCAGATGGAGGTTGGACAGTGAAGCGGATGGGGGTTGGACAGTGAGGCAGATAGAGGTTGGGCAGTCATGCAGATGGGGGTTGGGCATTGGGTTCTGATACTGACCCGAATGTCCAAGGTGTCACCCCGCTCACGTTGAGGTGTGGGTTATATGATAATGAGGTGTCAGTGCCTGCACTGTCATCTCATTCTAGCACTCTCTGTCACACTTGCTCTGATTCCTGATTGGCTGGAGCTGGGGAGGAATGATACAGCACCCTATTTATTAGTCTGAGTGGACCTGAGCTGTGAATGTCAAAGAAAATAATGAGCGATACATCATACCGAGTGCATCTTCACGCTGCTAGAACACAGTGACAAACTGCGAGAATACTGTGACAAAAACAACAAACACATGACTGGTCATTACCTACGTGTCCCTGGTTAAGAAACAGCAAGCAGCAAATAATAAGCATACACATATATCTAGAATTATTAAGGAAATATTACTTTTAAAAAAAAGTACCTGTTTACTGCTTGTCTGCTTGTGCATTACTACTTCTTGGGATCTTAAAAAAGTGCATTATAAAGCACAATGAATTAGGACGACTCTTATAACACTCTCAGCACTGAAAGCAAAGGGTGACCCGCAGTAACCTGCTGTAAATTGATTAAAGCCACCTTGTGCTACCCCTCTGTGTCTCTCTTTCTCTGAGCCGGGGGTCAGAAGGAGCACTTTGGGGTTGGGCCAGGACGGGCGCTTCCTCCATTAATCCTGGTGTGGGAACATGGCAGCCGTCTCCGGCGATGACATCACCGCCCGCCCGGCTGTCGGCCGAGCCAGCGCGCACTCGCAGGGAAAGGCGCCGGAGTTCCTTTTATTAGGCTTGTCAAAGTGATCTGTGATTTTAGCCTGTGTTCAGACAAGCCCCGGAATAAAGGAAAGCGCAAGCTCACGGCGGGGTGAATTTATTACCCAAACCTCTGCTGAGCAAACATCTACACACATTCCCCTCTCAAGGTCAGGGAGAGCAGCATTTTTCACCAGCACCTGTACATTTACAAAATTGGATATGATTTTTTTTTTTTTTTTTTTTTCCTGGAGAGTGTAGATTATTTATATATTTTTAGACAACACAGGTGCTCCTTGGAGATTACAGCAGTGGTATGGGACTGGTATTAGACCATCCATAATGAATTATGCTAAAGACTGATAACACTGATCTAGTTCAGTTAAACACTCTTAATGCAATGGTTAATAGTAATGTGATTGTCACAGTTTTATGACAATGGCGCAGAGACTTATCGATGAGGTTAGCATAAGTGCTCCGGTTGAGAAAAATGTCCTTCATGCAGAAGTTAAGGAGGGACGCTGGCAACAGGCACTTTGTAGTGATGGACAGGTGAGAGTGACACAAACACCTGTCAGCTTTAAAGCTGCTGCGAGTGTCAGTATTTTTTGCGACTAATACTTGCATCATAATTATATATCAGCTAATATATCATAATACAATTTGTGGTCGAACGGTACCTACATAAGAGCTACTGTGTATAATTCCTTCATATGCATTACATAAGCATTCATAAGTGTTTATGAAGGAGTTCTATAGCCAGGTGTAGGACACTTCAAATAAAATGTTACCAAACTACAGTATGCCCTGCAAATACAGTAGGGTGTAGTCTGGGCAGCATCTGATGACTGCTGTATGTATAATAAACAGGGGAGGCCCAAAAACCAAGAGGAATATGTTATGGTGGTTCATTGAGTACTAATACAGAATGTCAAAGGGAGAAAGCACCTGTTATTATGGATATATTATTTGTATGACCATGGCTTAAGATTTCTCATATAATAGATAGATAGAGTGTGTGAGTTCTGTGGCTTTTTTTTGTGACTTAAAATATTTCAACAATTCACATATTTCCATGTTTGGTGAAGGGAAATATTTTTGCTGTGTCAGAATTGCAGATGGGGTGTTTGTGTTTGTTAGGACTGCACATTTAAGAGGGATGAGTGTGCATGTGTGCATTTGTGCGTGCCTGTGTGTAAAGCTTGAGTTCCCTGTCTCTGTGTACCGGAGGGATCAGTGCAGGCAGCCGGGATATTCGGCACAGCCAACTGCTGTTTACCTGCGCTCTGCTGCCAGGCTCAGAGTCGTCTTATACTGTCATTTCACAGGAAAATATATGGGAAAGCAAGGACACAAACAGGTTCATGAGCAAATTCTGTGTCCTGAATCTTATGCGATAAGCCTAAACAAAACCTTTATCCTGTAACAGTAAAGTAATGTCCAGTTTTAATTAAACTCTAAAATAGTTTATATGAGTCAAATAGGAACTGTATCTATTCTGTAAGAGTTGATTTAACACTGGACATTTTACTGGGCACTTGTCTAGTTTGACAGTCATTGAAACAGCAGAGAAATGTTACAGTTATCTGTAATTAACGTGTGTAAGCAGCTGTAGAGTGACTGTCTGCCTATCTCAGAGAGAAACATTTAATTAAAAAAAGAGTATTGTAAAAAAATTATTCCAGGTGTTGTCAGAGGCAGCAGTTGTACAGCACCATATTATCCAGACCAGACTTACAGCAAACACAATATCAGCCTGCATCAGGCCCAACTTACAGTTTTTCAGAAAGAACGAAAGAAAAGAAAGAAAGATATCATCAGTAAATCCGTTCTTTAGCCAAATCTGGGAATGAAAAGAGGGTTTAGAAGGCTTACCTGCTCAAACAAAAGACTCACTCTGAAGCAAGGTGAGTGACACCATGCAGCGCCAGTCAATCAATAAAGCTTTGGTGTCTGAAAATAGACTCCCGCTTTTCAGCAGTAAAAACTGTTCTAGAAAGTCCTTTCCCCTGATTCCCTGGAAAAAAAGAGGAAAATTAGGTGTTGTGTATATAGTGACATATTTACTTTCTCTATCCCTCTATCTCTTTCTGTCTATCTATATGTGTATAAATGAGCACACATTTACACATACATGCTTACACACACACACATACACACACAGTGTCTATTCACAGTGTCTAATTCAGTGTTATAATTCTACAGTGAAAATGCAATACATGTAATTATTAGTAAGTGCTGTTTAACTGTAATACTATCGGAGTTTGTTACTGAAACGTGGTATGAAATCAGTGTGAGGCAGGAGACGTACAGAGGTATGCGGTAAAGGCCCTGAGAGTACGCTTCACGCGAACATGGAGTCTGAGGTGAGAGCGGCAGACTCGGGCCTTGGTCTGTCTCGCCGTTTGTGAAAGGAAGCGCATCGTTTTCCCTCTCAATTCCCCTTCCCAATTGGTCGAATGGGATCAGACATCTCGGCCGGTGATAGGCTGCGCGGGGGGAGTTGTTGCTGTTGCTAGGATCCTGTTGCTAGGATCGCCGCCGTCTCTAGGCTCCGCAGGAAACATGTAATGAATTATGGATGGTTGATTTTCTCTGCGCGCCCTAATCTGTAATGCAGATGAGCTCCGAGTCCCCCCTCTTCTTTCAGGTTCATTAAAAAATCGGGCGGTTTAAATCGGGAGCTGCCATTTGCCAAGTCTCAGTTGCCACAGCAGCGACTCCAGAATACTGATGTCAATTCTTATGCAAAGGGAAGGTCAGAGGTCATTATCTGTTATTTGTTCTGGAAAAGCACGGGGGATTTACAATGAACTCTTCGACCCCTGGGGTTTATTTTTAGATGAGTGACAAAACACAGACAAAAAACCCAAGAGGCATTATTTTAAAGGTGTGAAAGGGGGAAAGTGCTTTCGAGTATTAGGATTTCCTGAATGAAGAGGCCTGTAACATGTTTGTCTCTTTTTTTGTATCAGAATAGATACTTATTGCCTGACGTCAGTCAATAAAGCTGTCCTCACTGTTGATGGTTGTAGATTTTTGATCCAAACAGAAAATATTGCTATTAATGTAATAAGTAATGGTGTTTTGGAAAGAAAAACTATCCAGCAAAAATTTCTATTTACAACAAAATAAATCATAGAGGACGTTAAAGTACCTGAAAATGCATAAACATTACTCATGCATGGTCTGGGAGAAAGGCAGTATGCTGCATGAAAAATAATAATAATTTTCTGCATACCTCCCAATGTTATCGAACAATATGTTACATTCATTTTTGATTAACACCAAAATGTGAGATCTCCAGTGAAATATCTTTGAGTCAATATCAATGTTGTTTGGGCGCTGGTGTTACTTGTTTGATTGTTTGAAAGATTGAAAGGATCCTATCCTCTATATTGCTGTTGTATCGTCTTGCTTGGTTTTTAAACCTCCAGGACCTCCAGGGTAATGTTGCACAGTAATGTGCCCCTGTGAGAGTGGGAGTGATGTGGGCTACTGGCAGGTCCAGCTCGCTGACCAGGCATAGTGAGCAGGGCCAGGCTCACATACCCATGCCACGGTGCTCTGGCGTGGCAGAGGTCCACAGACCGGTCTGTAGCTGTGCTCTGGCATGGCAGAGATCCACAGGCCAGTCTGTAGCTGTGCTCTGGCGTGGCAGAGATCCACAGGCCGGTCTGTAGCTGTGCTCTGGTGTTCCTGAGTCTCACAGGCCGGTCTGTAGCTGTGCTCTGGTGTGGCAGAGATCCACAGTCCAGTCTGTAGCTGTGCTCTGGTGCGGCAGAGATCCACAGACCGGTCTGTAGCTGTGCTCTGGTGTGGATGAGTCTCACAGACCGGTCTGTAGCTGTGCTCTGGCATGGCAGAGATCCACAGACCGGTCTGGAGCTGTGCTCTGCCGCGGCAGAGATCCACAGACCGGTCTGTAGCTGTGCTCTAGTGTGGCTGAGTCTCACAGGCCGGTCTGTCGCTGTGCTCTGCCGCGGCAGAGATCCACAGACCGGTCTGTAGCTGTGCTCTGGTGTGGCTGAGTCTCACAGACCGGTCTGTAGCTGTGCTTTGGCGTGGCAGAGATCCACAGACCGGTCTGTAGCTGTGCTCTGGTGTGGCAGAGATCCACAGACCGGTCTGTAGCTGTGCTCTGGCGTGGCAGAGATCCACAGACCGGTCTGTAGCTGTGTTCTGGCGTGGCAGAGGTCCACAGACCGGTCTGTAGCTGTGTTCTGGCGTGGCAGAGGTCCACAGACCGGTCTGTAGCTGTGCTCTGTCGTGGCAGAGATCCGGCCTGTCTCTCTGCTCTGGAGCCTGGACAGGCCTGAACGCCTGCCCAGCTCCTGGCACGCACCCCTCTCTCACACTCCTCCAGGGTCAGGAATAATCTCTCTGTGTAATGATGTTCTTAGAATATGTGTATTGTGACATTTTCAAATAAAAACGGTTCTCTCTGTGGGCAATTTATTCATAGCTTATATTATTGGAAGGAAAAAAATCTGGAATATGTCTGCAGTGGATTTTTTTTTTTGTTGTTTTTTTTTTTCTAAAACCCGCTGCATGAACACTACTACACTAACTCCATAACGCTCAACCATGTTTCACAGATGAGGGACGTGGGTGCTTTAGATCATGAGTAGTTGTTCATTTTGTTTCTCTACACTTTCCATCACTTTGATCCAGGTAAGTACTCATTTGTCTATAAAACTTTGTTTACAGTTTTTGTAAATGTACTTTTTTTGCAAACTCTAACCTGTTCTTTTCTAGAGGCTTGGAAGTGGACTGCGGTGAACCTTCTGAGGTTATGTTGGTGTAGTCTTCTCTTTATGATAGTCTTTGAAACATCTACGCCTACATTCTGGAGAGTGATCTCGATCTGTACAATAG
Source organism: Conger conger (assembly GCF_963514075.1). Classification (NCBI taxonomy): domain Eukaryota; kingdom Metazoa; phylum Chordata; class Actinopteri; order Anguilliformes; family Congridae; genus Conger; species Conger conger. The sequence goes on from NC_083763.1 coordinate 67,516,390, forward strand.
TTGACAATTCTTCGGACATCTACAACAGTTTTCATGGTCTACCAGGATTTTTTCTATTATGAAGCTCACCAGCGCATTCTTGCTTCTTAACAAGATGTAAAACAGTTGACTTTGATGTTTTGGTTAAGCCTCTGATCGATTTATTCAGATTTCTCAGGATCATGATGGCCTGCTTCACTGGCATTGACTTTCTTGCGCATGAAGTAATGATGCAGTAACACATGACTGTCCAAGAAACAGTTAAGCAACCTGTCCAATAACTTTCTAAATTACATTTAAAAAGGTGCTGTAATTCCGACATGGATCACCCAAATATGGACGCAAATGCTGTCAAATTTAAGCTTACATCCGCACATTAACCTCATATCCATTACTTCATTTTAAATCCTATGTGATATACAGTATATACAGTCGAATGCAAGTATTGGGACAGTGACACTATTTGTTGTTTTGGCTCTGTAATGCAGCACGTTGGATTTGATGTCCAGTGTGGGACACCCTTTGAAATTCATGCCAGCCAACAGTTTAATACATGCACTAATATTGCACTTGTTTCATTCACTTGCTTAAAATATTTTTTTCCTGCGAACAATAATTGAGCCCAGTGTATGCAGCAGTAAGTGTCAGTGCTGAACACGGACACAGGGAAAGTGGATTAACCTCAGTGGGCTGGGAGCACACATATTGTTTCTGTTTAACAGCGGAACAGCTGAGGCCCTGTTTGTGTATTCCGAATGTAAATTTGTAAGTATTGAAATTCAGTTACACTGCTTATTGTTTCATGCGGTGCATTTTGTTTTTGAAACATGAAACACAGTCTCATTAAAATGCGGAGAGCTCGTCCCTCTCAGAAAAGAAAAAAAAAGAGGAAGGGGACGTCACAATAGCTGGAAGCATTTTTAATAACATGTTATTGAATCTCTGTGCAATAAATATAGACCTGTATCAAGATTAATCAGCGCCAAAGACGTTGCATTTCCCCTTCACCATGAAATTTGTTCAGCACTAAAAAATGTTTTACCCAAAGAGTACAGCTGTTTCCAATAAAAGCGTGAGCATTTAAACTGTCCGCACGGAACCATTCTCACATATACCCTGTAAATGAACCACCGATGATGAAGAACCAATGAAGTACCAATTATCATAAAAATCGCCAGCAATGTGGCTGAAATGTCACAATGTCATGTGGTTCGAGAAGTTCTGCAAACCACAGACAAGTCCATGACTTTAAAATGACTTTTAAAAAAATGTTGAAACTTATTTGAGTGCATCTGAAGAGGCTTCACCCAGAATCACATAATTCTCTCCATTGGAAAATCAGAAGAATGATTTTATAGGCTGTTCAAGGGAAACTACCCCCCCCAACAAAATAGAAAATAAATGGGTGAATTAGCAGTTATTTGTTGTCCTCATTGTACCCAATAAATCCATAGACTGTCACCGATAGCACCCATCACTAAAGACACAGTACAATTTTTGTACACTCAAAAAATGTTTCAAACACATATCAATTACTTTATATGGCCAATTGATAAATTCCACAAAATATTTTCTAGATTAGAAACATAGCTCCCTCTACTGAGAGAGGTCACTTGTCAGATGGTGTAATTATGAAATTCAGATTGTTGAGTTGCATTTCGCACAGCAGTGCTCCAAAAATAAATAAGAAAACGTTGCAGTGACCAAGATGGTTTTTTCATGGCCTGGGGTCAGATGTATTAAAAAGCACTGGTATTTAAACTAAACATCATTTTAAGAAGATTTCCCATGTTGTGCTCATCAAACTCATCAAAATAACTGAGACTGAAACAAGCTGCTTACATTGGTTTAAAGTGACGTATCTGTATTTTATACACATGCCATATAGTATAAATCTCAAACTTTCATTAGAATGTGAACATGTTTTAGTCCTGTGATTGCGGCCAGTAATTTCGTGCTAAAATAAGGTTCCATTTTAACATTTCTTGCACTCTTCACAGCAGATCTGGATTGGGGATTGGGATTCTCGTATGGTCCTCAAAAGAGCTGTACCTCCACATAACCTGCAGGTAATCAACTTACTGTACATCTTCTATAAACCTCAAATAGAGATGATTTCCAGGTCAAAGTTATATTTTATAAAATAAAATCTTGGTTTTCAGTGTAAGCCACTATTTAAGATATCATTTTATTGTGCAGGAGGTAACTGGTACTTGATGGAGAGGTCGGGCGAGAACTCCAGGTTACAGGATAAAGCCTCTGCTTGGAGGATATGACTGCAGAGGTGGAGGACTGAGGATTAACACGGGCGTGATCTCCATAATGTGTCTACATTCACCCCCAGCCAGACTGCAGACCAGTCCTCTCATCAACACTCCAGCGCAATGAATGTCTCTGATGTCACAGTGATGTCACAGTGATGTCACAGATCCATGGATCAGTCACCCTGTGAAAGTACACGTCTGAATATATTTTCTTTGTGTTATTTGTGGTGTATCTAAACTGAATTATTTGGCTGTGGTTTGGCTAGAAATGCACTGTTGTTCAAGTCAAACCAAAACAGGAAGAACAACAAAAGCCCCTCAAAGATGCAAAACAGTGGGAATGTCATCTCTCACAGTTGCCAAGCACACTCTCAGTAATAAAGATCCAGTGGAGGTACATGTTATAAAGCATGGCCGAATTGTACCCTGGACTAAAATAACTAAAATAATGTTCGATTTGGGCACTAATAAGTATCTCTAGCACACAAAAAAATGCACACGAGGACTATCTATTGGTGGCTACAGGTACAATGTTATGTACAGTACAGAGGAGCATCCCAGTGACAGGCACTTGTCCCTTTTAAACACTTTTTTGTTCTTTTTTTTTTGCTGCAATCAGCAACACACAAAACATTCACCCCACCCCCCTCACCATGTTGTTTTAGCCCCCTGCTAAATGTTTTTTTTATTTTTATTTTTTTTATAACTCCAATAATATTTCCACCCTGATTCCCAATGACAATCTCCTTACCCATCAGTAATTATGTAAAGGGAGCCTCTCTCCACCGTGCAGAAGAAAGCAATCTTAGTATGCAAATGGTTAAAATTCCCTGGTGGATGGTGATTAGATGTGTGTTGATAAACTCACTCATGATGAGTGACAGTGTGCGATATTGGGGTCACTGCGGTCAGTCCGCGGATGACACTGATGAAAATGATAAACTAAATGCCAGACGTGTCCCCGGATGCTTGCTGGGATGAAAGAGTGTAAAATGTCAGTGTCTAGCCATCTCCTATTAATAACTAAATAATGAGAGATTTTTTCCTCGGTGATTGAAGGCTCAGTTCTTTTTTTATCTTCCAGATGTTGGCAGCTCAGAAGCCACCCTGCTCTTTCACCGCTAAACGGGCAGTGTCCTCTCTGAAGCCCTTCCCCTGTCTCAGAGCGACGCTCTGGTCACTGCTGCTCCTGGAGGAACCCCCTCACGTCACGCAGGATTCGCCTCACACCCCCGTCACATTCATCTGCACTCAATACGGGCTCCTTGGGCAGCAGGGTGGCACAGGACACAAATGGCACCAAAACTGCGGAAGTGTTCCACTGATCAGCGATTTTACATAACCTTTTATAACATCTAAACAGAAGAACCATTAAAGGTGTTTTTCATTTGATGTTTTACATGTCCTTTTTTTTTACTTTCAAATGAGTTTTTATCCATCAAATACAAAACAGGTGAAATTGACCATTTTAAAGTGGTAACTGTGTAATTGTATGCATTTGAAAAAGTGTTGTTTTTTTTGCTCAGTAGGACATGGATAAAATGAAGAAAGTACATTTCAGTAATTACATGTTTATACTTGCATAACACACAAGGTCCTATATGTAATTACACAAGCACACTGCAGTGTTATTATATGATGTACTTTGAAAATGTGAGAGGAGCCTTGGATTTGGTAGTGCATTAGCTGATGATACTGTTTGTGCATGACTTCCCACACTAACCCAGAATAGTATCATGAGACATTATCTCCACTGTACATCTGTAAAACAGAATATTTTGCTCATTGTTCATGTCATATAATACTCCTGTCTGCTTTGGCCTGGCCTGCATTTGGCCTGGCCTTGTTGCATTATATTGGCATAATAAGTGGGAAGATTAAGGGAAGATTTGAACTGTGGCTGTCACGAGTTGAATCTGACATGTTTGAGGATGCCCTGAGCAGGAGGTGAGATGCTGGTTCACATGTGCGGGGCAGTTGGCTTTGGTTCAGACGGTGCTGCCCCAACTTCAGGCTGAAATTGGACTCAGATGGATGCCCATACAAGCTGGTGTCTCCTTCCGCCTCCACCCCCTTCCCCCAAACAGAATGGAAAGGTGGACACCATCTTCTGACTAAAAGCTCTATTACTGCAATTTAAAATAATGGGGGGAGGGGCGAGCCACTCCGAAAAATAAATAAATACATGAACCTTAGGACAAGACAAGAAAACCATCATGACATTTACATTCATTAGAACCCTGTGGAATTAATAGAAATAAATAAAAAACAAAAAGAAATACATTTTTTTTAAAGTCAGTGTTTAGCATACTCCATTTTGAAGCAGAAGTGCACACCTCAGAAGCTGCATTATTTCTGCTGTTTTGTTGGCTGGGGTAAGGGAACGTAATACACGGCCATGTTCTTCAGAGGAGAAAGGGCTCTGTCGCACTGAAGAGGACAGTGCAGCTCACCAGCACTGCTTTAAAAGCTGTTTGTTTAAAGGAGATCAAAGGTATCAAAGGCCCTGGAAGGACTTGAAAAGCTGCTCCAGCAATCTGCTCGCCTTTCATTACCTCATGGAAATCACTTTCACTTCACAAATGGCCAGTTCTATTTGGGCGGCTTGGAAGGAATCCCAGACTACTCGGGATGTTACCCAGCAAATAAGTCTGAAGCAGGATCGCCCCAAATCTCCCTCCCCCTCCTGCATTTCATCATTTTAATTCATACTCTGTGAAAGAAATATTACACTCACAGGGAACTTTCAATGCACCAAATTATTGTTTGCAGAAGCTTAATTAATTTTGAAAAATTTACCAAAATGATTCATTTTAATTAAATATTGTGACAAGACAACTTGTTAATAATTAGTCTGTCAGTCTTTGGACCTGAGCAGTTCCTTTCCAGATGTTGTTTTAAAATGCTGTTTAAAATCCATCTCAAAAACCCTGTATTGTTTTTTCGAAAGGAAGTTCTTGCCGAAGTCAGTTCCTACTACCAGCAATTACTCTAAAAAGATGACATAGGAATCTGGGGAAATAAAAACTGTGATATACTATCATCTGCAACCAGAGAACTCTATCATTCCTCTGAGATATTTAGTGTTATTGAAGGATATTTAATGTGTAGGACACAAGAGCGGCAATCTAGCCAGGGTGGCTATACATATAGCTCAAATTCGGGCATGGCACTACTTGTCAGCAGGTATTCTCAAACAGCAGAAATAGAGCCAAGGACCTCAGAGACATTAGCTATACCCAAGAGCTACTACAGAGTAAAACCTTTTGCAGACAAGCAGGGTATTTTGGCACAGTATTTGGGGAAAAAACAATGGACAATTAAGGGAATACAACAGACACATTTTAATGTTGTAGCCAAACATGAAAATGTGATTCAATGTATACAGTGAAAACACTGTATAGTTTCAGAGCATGGTGCAATTAACAACACCGAAAACTCCAGAACCCCCCAATATTTTCAAAGGAAGAATGAATTCCTGGGATCTCTACAAATATTTCACACACTTCACTTGTATCTCCAATCACACACTTTCTTAACCACAGGGTTTTGTGAAAAAATCAAAATAAATCAAAATTCACGGTCTAGAACATTGCTTTCAATTACTAGCAGCGATGTTTACATCAGCATTACAATGTTCTGTCTTGAACATGCTAATCACATATTTTTTTGATCTTACAACTTAAGGGGTTAAGAACAACTGTTTGGGACTGCTTACACACCAGAATATTAACTATGTTTGTAAGCCATGGCTCTGAAGGAGCGCAGGTCCGTGAGTGTGGTGTGAGGCGGGGGATTGAAAATAGCAAAATAGGTGTTGGCAGCTGGGCATGGCCCAGTCAGAGTCTATGGAGTCTGAATAGCTCTGAGGCCATTAGAGATGACAAGGGCTAGTGGTAACGGAGGCTAAAGTGCAAATGAAAAATCTCTCGCTGAGAGGTCTGCTCTGCATTTTGGGGCCCTGGGATTCCCGCTGTCGGAGGGAAGTGAAGTGCTATCCGGGGGTAATTGGGTCTCTCAATGACCTTGTTGGACCTGAATGAGTCATACACTCAGGGACAACTTTAATCTAGCTCCTGGTTCGTTACTGGTGGATCATCCACCGAGTGTCCAAATCTAGCCCAAGGCCCTGTCGCCATGGTAATAAAGGAGAAAGTGCTCCTCTAGCCCGTGTCTGCAGTCCTCAGGCACTGACTCTTTTCTCCTGGAGTTTCAGCGGCTCTTGAGCTCGTGAGGGGCATGTTCGTGTTAGGATTGGAGCTAATAAAACCAACATTTTTATTTCAGAGCCATGACGAGGTCAGAAAAACAGGCTAATGGAGCAAAAGCTCCATTGAAACAGATGGATTCAGTGGTGCTATAGTGGGGGGAGTTATGATTATTCCAATGACCATGACCAACAGGGGGCCTCAGTAATTGAGCAGGGATGGGGTGGCCTGGAGTGGTGGGGCCCAAAATCCCTGGAGACAGCCTTGAACTGGGTTCACTGCCACAAGATGATCCAGATTTAACTCCAAAGATCTCATTATTGTCTGCTTACCTTTGCTAAGTGTAGTACAGGGCTGCACAACTCCAGTCCTGGAGGGTCATCTGCCTCCTGCTTTTTGTTCCAACCAATGACCTTAGCTTTAGTTTTAAAACAGCTCAATTAACTATGCTGGTTCACTTCTGTACTTGAGCAAAGTAAAATCTTTAGGATACTTGATACTTTAGGTCTGCAGCTGTACAGTAACTGGCGCTCATAAAAATGTCAGATCAAGATATGACTGAGCCGATTAAATAATGAAGAGCAGAAGTTGGCACAAAAATCCTGAAATGGATCAGCCCTTGTTGCGCACCCCTGCTGTAGCCCATTCATAATGAGTTTTAATGAACCGTATGGTGATTCTGTTTAAGCACCTGTAGTCAGGAAAGAGCCGTACAGTACATAGGCATATTGATTGCGGCTCACAGGAATTTGCCTTTGACACTGTGCATGGCAGCCGCCACTCACCCCGGAGGTCATCATCCCTGGAAATGTCAGTATCCACAGGGAGAGCTCAGGGGAGTGGAAATAAACAAGCACTGGAGCACTGCCTAATCTCAAATTCACTAAAGGTGCTTTGAAAAACCAATGATTAACGTCTTTTCTCTACAAATGATAACCCTGTTATTTTTGTGGGACCCCGATAAACACACAGTAACGTGTAATCACTTGGAAAAAAATTACTCACTATTTTGACTGTTCTAATTATGCTAACTAATAATGTTAATACCACGCTGTTTCATTAGAAATATAAAAAAGGTAAATGTGCCAAGATAGAATTACCCCACTGGTACATATCATGTATGTTTGAAAGCTTTTGATGTGTATGAAATAATAGTTTCATTAGATTACCTTGGGCAAAGAAACGGACACCATTATATTAAAAAACATTACCCTGCAATCCAATAGTTATTACAGGCAAATCAGAGTGTAATCATACACCATGATAAAATGTGTAAGGCTGAAATTAAGGTTTCTGACTGTCTTCCAGTTTATTCAACACTAATGCTACCTCTCATTGAAAGTGTCCTTTTATCCATATATAAGTATCTCACCATTTCTCAGAGGACAGTGAAAGCAATCTTGAAATGCATTAATTACAAATCAGTTTGAGTTGAACCAGTCATGAAAAGCAATAATTAATTATTGTGCTCAAGTAATATTGAATGATTTCAGAATATATTAATCCTCCAAACACCCTAATGGCAGATGACAGGCCATCAACTGGTACCATGCTAGGTTGGAAGCAATTACAATTAATAATTTTCTAATAAACTTGTATCCCTCAGATGATAACCAATTAAACATGCGTAATTATGGTTTCTATACAGTTATTCATAAGCTGATTAGAGTGTGCTCAGAGCCAGAAACGTATCGTGTTTGTTTGGCTCTCGTTCGCAGGGGCAATAGCAAGCTCTAAGCCCATGAGGTGTAGCAACCTGTCGAGCAATCTCAGTTGTCATGCAAATTAGGAAGCAAACTATTGCAGGATGCCATATCTGGTCATTTGGCCAGTCAATAATGATTACATTGACAGAAATGAAGTTTCTCATTTTGTGTCCATTACCACATGCACACAGTGAGCACTTTATTAGGTATTTATTAGACTTATTGTTTAGACTTATTAAGTCTTCTGCTGCTGTAGCCTATCCACTTAGAGGTTTGACACATTGTGTGTTCAGAGATGCTCTTCTGCATGCCACAGTTGTAATGCGTCATTATTCCTGTTACTGCCACCTTCCTATCAGCTTTCACCAATCTGGCCCTTCACCTCCAACGTCTCTCATTAACAACATGTTTCTGCCCACAGAACAGCTGCTCACTGGATATTTTCTGTTCTTTTGCGCCATTCTCTGCAAACTCAAGAGACTGCTGTGTGTGTTCCACGATCCCAGGAGATCAGCAGTTTCTGAGAGACTCAAACCACCCTGCCTGGCACTAACATCATTCCACAGTTTGCTGTCTATTCCATTCCAGTTGCACAGTAGTTGACATTTTGCAATGTCTGCAGTTTTGCTACTTGACACGCTTCAAGCCCATATGAGGCCTTGTACCTTCCAAAGGGAGTGATGTCCAAAGCAAAGACATTTGGTCTAAAAAACAACTGAACCTCTTGACCATGTCTGCATGATTTTATGCATTTAGTTGCTGCCACATGATAAGCTGATTGAGTATTTGCATTAAGAAGACTGGTGTACAGGTCTACCTAATAAAGTGCTCAGTGAGTGGACAGTAGTATCACAGTGTTCCTAGGACTGGATAATTGTTGCTGTAAGTGGCACATTTATTTTTTTTAATTTTAAGTGAGACATGGATCAGTAAAAAAACGCAGTGGATTAATCAACGTAAGCCTGTTGTATCAGGGTAAAATGTGTTTCATGCAGTTAGTTAGGTACAGTGTCCCATGTCCTATACAGTGGGGTGTAAAAATTGGGGCACCCCTGGTTTAAATGTCTGTTATAATGAATCTTTATGTGATCGAAAGCAAACCTGAACTCTAAATGGTACAGAGTTATATGAGACCTTTCTGCAAATTTTAAAAGCAAGATTGTATAAGTTCTGTAAGATTAACACTGGACATTTTACTGTGTGTGTGCGTTCGTGAGTGTGCGTGTGTTTTATTAAAGCCAAATTTAAAAGTACAGGGATTGGACATCACTCCCTTTGGAAGGTACAAGGCCTTGAAAAATAATGTGTCAAGTAGCAAAACTGCAGGCATTGCAAACTGTCAACTACTGTGCAACTGGAATGGAGTAGACAGCAAAGACTCAGGCAGTGTAAGGTTTCTTTCTTTGACAAAAAATCAGGAAAAAAGGACAATCTAATCTTCACTCTTTTGAACCTGTGATGTGCTCTCAACTCTCTGGGGTCGGAAGAGGCATCAGCCATCTTGTCTCTAAAAGCCCCAGAATGAGTCATTGAATAGGAACAGGCTCTGAAGAACTGGGCGATAACCTTGGAGACCTGTTGGAGAGCTTGACTGGAGAGGACAAATGTAGGCCACTGACCGACACAAGCCATTACGACATAACTCCAACAGCACTTTCATGTGCATTTAACATTTTCACGTGACTTCTTCAAATGTGAACAAAACTTCAATGTAATAACAAAACATGACTTGATATATCATATGTTACCTTTCCCCCCCTCTCATCTTCTAAGCAGGATTATTTGCATAGTTCACATGTGTACTCTTCACATGTTGGGTGACCACATGTGGTTTTTGGACATGATTTCTTTCAAAAGGGAGGGAGATCTTCAGTGGCACAATAGGGGAGATATGGTGATGAGTTGAGATCCCGTTGGCTAATTGACCCGACGGTGTCATAATCTTGGACGAATGAGCCGCCTAGCAGCGCCCGAGAAGCCCCGGCGACCCCTTCCCTCCTCGCGTCACCGACCACCTCGCTCCCGCGAGAAACGGGGGATTGAGTCTCTCTTTCCGAGCCCCTCTGTCACCGGCCTGACAGACGGACGAGCGCGGCGGGTCGTTTTTCCGGGCTGAAGGATCACTCGGCGTTGGGTACAGTAGAGGCTCAGAGGGCCAGCGGTGGGAAAACACATTTCACAACAGAGCTGATGAGTCATTCCAAGAGCAGGCCAAATAACGGCTGAGAGCGCGATGTGCTAGAACGCTTCGCCGTCGTACTTTGCCGCACACAATCCACTAAAGAGCACATCAGCAGTGTGGATCCCATCCAGGATCTGTGAATTGTGTTATGTTAGGTAACACGCTAATGCATTTTAAGTTGCTGAATAAATTTGTATTTTTGGTTCTTTCAAAACTAAGTATGTGTCTGGGAAATGTTCTTCCACTTATTTCCAGCGGAAGAAAAAGCTGTTTCTCATCTTGAAAATGTTGAAGAGGGTAAAAATTGCGAATTAACAATAATAACAGGATTCCCAGCACTCCGCAGACAATGAGCTTTTATTCTCATGTTTTTACAGAGACAGAGCACAATGGCAGCTGTAATTACGGCCATTATGTGCAAATAATTAAATAAAAATGAAAATGCACAAGTGTAGCGGTCAGAGGAAATGAAAGGAAAGAGATTTGCCCGGTGGGTGAAAATATCAAACTCGCAAAACCAATAAACAAATGAGAACAGCAGCTTAAATATATTGGGGAGCACATCAGCGTCAGTCGAGGAGGAAAATATAAAATAGGGACCTTTCTTTCAGCTACCGCATCTCCTCCTTTCTGTTAAAACTGTGAATAACCAAACTGCTCCCATGTGATGTAATATCCTTGGACCGTCATTTCATGCATCACAGAAAATGTCTGCTATTTATTTATTATTTTATTTCCCTATTTAAAACTCTAAGCGTGTTTTCTTGTAACCATGAAATTACTGATGTCTGTCTGGAAGAAGGAAGGTGAGGAGGAGATTGTTATGAGAGTCAGAGGCTCTCAGTGTAAGAGATGAATTTTTGAAGACCCACCTCTTCGGACTACACCATGGATCCCCTGGCCCTGTTTAGCTATCCTCTCTCTTTCTTCCTGAATTGCCTTTTGGGGTAGCATAGTTACTGCTGTAGCAGTGCGAAGACAGGCTATACTGAACAGTCTTTTGTGAATTCTTGGTGATGAATACTTTGTATTCCTGAGAATAACACCGGTGTTCTCGCCTTCTGTAAATCGGTATAGACAGGATAAGTGTCTGCTAAGAGAAGGTACTGCAGTGGAGATTTATATTTGTTTTCAGAAACACTGCTTCTATCACATATGGACGAAGCCTCCTGAACTTTTTGGATTTTTCTTCCTATGCATGTTTCAGAATTGAACTGTTTTGGCAAATTAATAATACATTTTAATGTAGCACCATGAAGAAGAATGTTTCTGCTTAATGAAATTCTGATTTAATGAAATGCTAAGTCAACGTTAGCGATTGGATATGTTGCTGGATCATTACTTTTTTGTTGGTGAACTTCATATAATGCATTACTTGCATTGTGTCCCCTGGCTACCCTGGTACCACAATGCAAATGAGTTCTGGAATTAACTCCATAGGGCCAGCACTGGGACTTTGGCATGGTGCCTGCTTAAATAAACAGAATAAATAAATACATAAAACACATCTGGGGCCTCATTTATAAAAATGCTCTTGCATTTATACTTAAACATAATCTTAAAATCATTTCCCAAGTTGCGCTTAGGCTGGATTTATAAAAATAGCTGAGACCGAAAAAGTTGCTTATGCAGACCTTCGATTTAAAGTGGCGTATCTGAACCTGTGATATTTGTCCTTATTGTTGGCTACTGGATTTTAAAAGCTAGTTCTAACAACATACAAGTACATGGAGTGTGTTTAAACGGCATTCGAAAGAAAAGAATGAACATTTGCATGTATTGTCTGAGGTTGAACGTTGGCTGAATCCAACCTTTTGTGGTATGTTGTGTAACCTGTATGATTAACTATGTTTATAAAACCATCACATGCTACATATATAGATTGCGATGATAGCTGGCTATTGGTAGCCCAAATTATTTATGTGTGCTAAGTTTCTGTAGGCATGACAATAATGGGCCATTGCAGGCAAAAGAGTGCTAATGTCAGGATGTACAGCTCTGCTAAACAGTACCAAAACGCTCATATTCTTTCATTTCACCATAAAACTGGAGGCCAGGCTCACATTAAGGCTTTGACGTGATGAATAATAGCAAATATGATGCATGTAAGGCAAGACTGACCCAGTTCTGGGTGCACCTTTGAAACGGGGCTTTGTCTCACACATCAATCAGTGAAACAGAAGAAACTGAGAAACCTATCACACCGGAATACACTTCTCCTTCCCTCTGGGTGGAGTGAGTGGCCTGCAACCTCACACCGGTAGTCAGTAACGCACATCGGGGGTTGTGTCAGTTATATTTGTAAAGGCATTTCTGCCAGTGTGCAGTAACATACTACAGAGGACCCTGACCCCCCCCCCTTCAGAGAAAAAAACCTTAAACTTCCAGACGGAAGCCCCTCAGAGTATGTCAGAATTGTTCATCACAAAGAGAGCTTTCTCAGCTGTGGAGGACGGGGCAAGTGTTCAGCCCCATAAAATAAAATAAAATGTCTTCAGTGGAACTATCAGAAAGGAGTCTGCCATGTTCCCCCAAATCGGTTGGGAGTGGACATGTGGATTAGAAATGATGTGCGAGAGCAGACTCTGAGCCTTCAAACAGCCGGGCTTCAAACAGAACGCCTTCAGGTCACCGGGGCCGAATACCCCTCACAGCGATGGAACTGGACAAAAATCGCGCAACACAATTTAGATTTTTTACACAGAGGAACTGGAGGAATTCTACACGGCAGCAAATGAGATCAAGTTAACACCCCAGCTGTAAATACCCCTACAGAAGTACTTAATTAGCCGCACATTAATAGACTGTTACTGCTGCTTACAGGTTGGCATTTGCAGTCATTTTGATTAACACAGATACTTAAGCTCATTGCTTCCAACTGACCCTGTGCTAATGTGGTGCTTACTGTGGCACGGCGTGCTTAGCTAACAGAGGAGTCATGTTTGCTCATTCTTTCGTGAAAATTACAACTCACACGTATACTGTATATGCATTTGGTCTTCTTGTGTACAGTATTTACAGTTGCAACAGCAGCAATAATCTAAATTAAACTATTAAGCACAATAATAGCAACTGATTTATCACTGATTTATCAGTACCGATTTATCAGCGACATTAAAGTCAGTTACTGAAATAAAAGCTACCTATGACGGTGTATGCATTGTCATACGGAGGACTTGTGTGTCCAGGTGCTTCAGTGGACAGTGTAAGAGCACTGATGTCTCTGATGATGTGCATCCCTTTGAATGAAGAATAAGCAGAGAGCTACAGCAGGGCAATGTCGTGAATGAACCATGATAGAGGTTTATTTTTAATCCGGTGGAATTATGCTATTTACACACAAAAGATAATTCTCATTGTACAATTTATGGAACTTGTTTTACATACCACTGTATGGATGATATGGTACATAGGGTTATTATAATATTCATACATGGGTCACACCGATGAGAGATATAACCTGGCATGTGAAAATTCATAAAAATCACTTTTCTAAAATCCTCTTGGCAAAATGCATATTGCTTATTTATTTTGTTGGTACTGAGGTTTCTCCATTTGACACCAAATTTAAATGAATGCAGTGATGGCTGCAAATAGTTCATGTTGTTACACATCTCTAATACTACCCCCATCGGCACACACAGCCCACTGTATTTAACAGTTATAGCCAATGACACACAATAAGGTACATTAGTATAGTCAAGAGTATAATGGTTCAAGACCAAAGGTTAAAAACGCCTAAAGTCATTACACTTTCCTCAAGCTTCACCAGTCTAAATAATTGCCTCGACCCGATTCATGATGCAGTATACGCACACCTAAAAAAAAAAACCAAGGTTCGGATACTCATTATATTTATTCCATTTACAATAGAGAAACACTTTTATATCTGTGAAAATAGTTATTTTCATTACCAGCACTGAGACGCCTTGCTTTGGAAAACGACTTCTAACGGATTACAACACGGTTAAGATCAGGTCACGTTTCGGGTACGACATTCACAAAGACGCGGAGGGCAGAAGAAAGGTCCGGCCGGGGTCTCTACGGGAGCCCGGGACAGCTTGCGTCCCTCATTGTGGAAGTGCTTTGAGTATGGCGTTCACCTCCTCTGCAACAGCTGTCAGCGCGAACTCAAACTGCTCCTGGGGAGAGAGAGAGAGGAGAAGAGCGGGTTCACTGCCTGCTGCTGGAGAGCGGGACACTGGCGGCCATTTGCATACCATTCAGCAGAGGGGGCCAGCTGCTCCTTAATACCGACTTTGACACCCCCCCCCCCCCCCAACACAACCTTTCCTCATTCTTTTAACTTAAACCCAATTCCCACTTCCCAATACAACAGGGCACGGGGGGACTGATGGGTGGAAAGTGACCTTTGACCTCTGCACACAGCCGGGCCTCTTTCTCACGCCACCAGTGCCCAGTGACACGGCAAGTCACTTCACAATTTAATCACCCCCCGCAACAACCTTCCATATCAATACTTTATACTGAAATACTTAGTCAATCACAACTTATTTTTGATTCATTTACTTCGGTTAGCTGGGTAAACTTGCGATACTGGACTTCAAGAGTTGATATGTGCAGCATTTTCTTTGATATCAATGACAGAAGATATTCATAACAAACAAGTATCCATCAACTTGGTATTAGAGATGGTCGTACTCTCATCACATGCCAGTCAGCTTACTAGAAATAAACATGCAGTGGGGAAAGTCTTGTGGATTGTTTTTTTCAAAAGCAAAACATGCCTTTGAAATGAAGTTTACTCTGTAATTGTAACATATTTTCTGATAGATACCACATTTTAAAATATCCTCCATTTTATCATTGAAGGATATTCTTGAAGCTTATACATGTATGAAATGTTTGTTTGATTTGCACTGCTCATCTTGACATCAAAGAATTATTCAAACTACAGACTGTGACTACAGAGAACTGTGCTTGACATCACAGATAGAAGATACCTAATTTATGTTATATATAAATAAATGTAAAAACCAACAGGTAAATATATGTTTAAAGTGTCGGTATCACTGAAAGGAAACATGCCAAAAAGAGAACAAGGGCTATATCAAAGGTAACACTGCAGCAAGCAAAGAAAATACTGATATGAAATGATACCAAATTGTGTATTTCTAACATGAAAGGGAGATGATTGCCATATAGAAAGTCCAGTGATGGGGTTGGGAGAGAGATATAAGCCAGTTTCTCTCAATATGAACTCAACAGTTGAATCTCAGAATAGGAGGGCTGATCCAGAATCAGTTTTGTCTTTTAACTCATAATTCATAAGGTTAGGGCATGGACAGGAAAAGATGATCCTAGATCAGTATACATATTCCACAACGCATCAGCAATATGGGATTTAGCTTATTTAGATTTATTTTTTTATTCAGTCGTAAGCACACCCTGTAATATGTACAGGTGCACGGAAAAAAAAGTTTGAGTGGAGGAATAATTGCCCCTACACAGTTTAAATGCTCAGTGTGATTTATTTATAAATGAACAGCATTTAAACCTACGCCGCCTTCAGTGGTGATGTGCACTGAGAGGTGAAACTCTACTGATCCCCCTACACTGAGCAATAACACATTAACCCTTCAAAGTGGCAGTTTTTCCTAAATTTTACATCAGTGATATAGACCTCGATTGCTTTCAGTTAAGGAACAGTTTATAGTCCTGCGACAGAGCACTGCAGAGGCCAACGATGTGCAACGAACATCACCGCTCACAGCAGCAAATGGCTTATACTCTGGGAGACTGGAGTGTGTTTATACTAATTGCTAAGGACTACAACCACTGTCTACAGTATGTCGGGCGGCAATAGAACTTTCTTGAACGTTCTACAATTTCAGTCGAGCGACACTCTGTCGTTGGACTATAAACTGGCTTCTAGGCATGGTGATTAATGCATCAGCATTAGGATATTCAGCTAAGAACACTCTAATATAGTATCTGTGATCTTACACCTTGAGAGGCTGGATATAATGTGTAACAGCCCATCACAGAATGTACTGTCATACGTGGCAGAGCGGGAATGTGCAGTATTTAAATAGGGTTGTGACTCATCACACTTTGAAGTCTGAGTCACTGCGTTTCTCCACACCGGGCCCTGGCGCCAATCAATCTTTCTGAAAGCCTTCCTGGAACTACTGTTTGATATCTCCCTCCCCTAGTTCATGCCGTGGGCTTTGAAATACATACACGGGAGGTAGGCGTATTGAAAAAAAATAAAAAAATAAAACACACAATGTTAAAGTTGCCAAGATGAAAAGCACTTGACATTTACCATGGCACAGAAACAGACAGAATCTAATGGCTGCTACAGGGATAGAAATAAACTATTATTGAGCATATATTTATCGCTGCATGTTTCTACAAATTACAATCTGAGCAATCAATGTTTAGCTCCACAGAGTCCCGAGTATTCTGTTTAAACAGAAAAGGGGCAAACACATGCGTCTGAGTATTCAAAGCAGCCAGACAGCACTATTTAGACAGCACTTACTCTTTCAGTCAACCTGCTAAAAGCTCGGGAATTTAACTCCACAGCAAATAACGCTATCAGCTCAGTTTAATTAATGACTGAGGCCAATATAAGGTAAAATCACTGTCCCTATTTGTGTCAAGCTTGTGTGAGCTCTGATAAAAAATGCTTTAAAATCTATTTAAATAAGGTTTGCTTGTTTTGATTGAATCAACACTATTGTAGTATTTTTCCTTTTAAGCAGAGTCTTTCAATGGAGCAAAGCACTAACCTACAGAGCTACATTAAACAGTACTCCATGACATGTGGTGTTTTGTTTTCCATGATAAATGATTGAATTACACTCTAAAATGAATGCCCTCTAAATGAATTTCAGCGGAAAAACAAACACACATGCACGCAAAGAGCAAAAGCTTGGACACACACACACACGCACACACACAGGCATGCACACACACACACACACTCTCTCTCTCTCTCTCTCTCGCTCTCTCTCACTTGCACACACACACAGTAACCATCAATGCTCCACACACCATACACTTTAAAGTCCTGTTTAGCCTTGCATCATGTGAACCTTGTGTGCTGTTTAGTCATCCACCACAAGGGGGAGTCAAACCTCAAACACCATATGGATCACAGGGATTTTTTTATTTGTACATATATTTGACTCGTAACCATTAGGTTATAATTAAATAAAAATACTGTACTGAGGAACCCTTCAAAGGGTGTATTTCAATGCCCTTGTTGATTTTATGAGGAACAGAATGCTTACAGATATTGGTCAAAACACTCAAGTTACTTGGGATTTAAGGATAGTTCTCCACTTCATACAGATTTATAACTTACTTTGTGGGATTAATAGGCCTTCTTAACAAGACAAGCAGCACTCTTCCTGATGCCCAAAGAAACATCCACAGCAAAAATGCTACAGCCAACTGCAGATTACTCTCAGTCATACACATCCCTCTGTGTCTCCACTGGCTGAAGCAAGACTTTGCAAAGTGGGAAGATTGCATCATGGTTTGCCATCCATTCCCACCACTCACACCTTTTGTAATAATTGTCATTGTGGTATTTCTATGGTATCAGATTACAGTCTTATGGATTTATACTGTATTTCAGTTTTGTGGCTTGTTATGTATATCGTCTGTACTATTTAGAGTTTATACTGCTTTGTTTTTGGCTAGCGCAGCATAGCATATTGGTTAGCATAGTTAAATTGCACTAATGCTTTTGTCATGTTGCATCTTTCCTTGCGGTTGTGGAAAGTCGGCCTGACACACGAATGTTTCCCTCTAGTTGCTCTGATACGTTAGTGTAATGTAATGCAAAATAACATAATAATAACACTACAGTTACCCCGAGATGTGCACTGTAGTTTCAAAAAGTTAGTAAACATAAACATTTCCCCAAAGTCACTGAACTGTGTACTTGTTTGAGCCCTGTCAGTTCTCCTCTTGGGTATGCATTTTAAAACAATGGAGGCTGGATTCAATTATACAGCCCATTATACAGCCTTTGTTTAGAGTTTCCAAACCATGCCGCCATCTTAACAGAAGCAAATAATATCCACCAAGTGACGCAGTCTGCCTAAGGATTTGACGTAATTGACATTTCCTTGCAGACTTTTAACAGGCAGTCTAAAACTACACAGAAAGCCTTCTACTCCT
Source organism: Conger conger (assembly GCF_963514075.1). Classification (NCBI taxonomy): domain Eukaryota; kingdom Metazoa; phylum Chordata; class Actinopteri; order Anguilliformes; family Congridae; genus Conger; species Conger conger. Next base: position 67,534,889 of record NC_083763.1, read on the forward strand.
CATTTGTATTCACTGGCGGGCGTGGCTGGTTTGTTTAAATCCATCAAAACACACATGTGATATTCGCCACACGAACGTCTGGATCAGCGAATTAGACACTTTTAAAAAGTAGCGGGGTGGATAAGATGAGCTCAGAACTCAGTGGGGAGTCTGGAGACTTTACAGGGCAGGGAGAGGGAAGAAAACGAAACACACACTGAGACACACAAGCAGATACACACACACACAAGCAGACACACACACACACACACACACATACACACACATACATACACACACACATACACACACAGACACACAAGCAGACACACACACACACACACACACACAGACACACAAGCAGACACACAGACACACACACATACAGACACACACACACACACAGACACACAAGCAGACACACACACACACACACACAGACACACAAGCAGACACACAGACACACACACATGCACACACATACAGACACACACACACACACACACACAGACACACAAGCACACACATACAGACACACACACAGACACACAAGCAGACACACACAGACACACAGACACACACACACACATACACGCAGACACAAAGCAGCACAGACATTTTCAGCTTTTCTTTCTAGCTTCACTCCTCTGATATATCTACAAAAGCCCCTGCAGTCGACAGAACCCGGACAACAATCCCAAAGCCAGCAGCTTCTCCACTCACACTGACAAGCAGACACTGGCAATTTCTTGGAATGCTAATTCTGATTACTGTTTTCGAGTAACAGTACTGAGGCAAGGCTTTAGATTGCACAGGGATCAGATATTGCTCAATTATGTTATTGCAAGCGTGTTACCACCGAGCGACATATTAAAATGTGTAGCAAATTATTGCTTTAAACTGGTGCGACATTGTAAATGGCACTTCAGCAGCTCACAGTGCGGGCCTGACTTTGCATGGCCCTTGAGGTGAACTGCTCAGGAGCAAATTAGCATATTCATTCTGGCACCTGCGTGCCGCCTGCTAGCGCAAAATGCTAGCCATTTTCCTGAAGAGACGCGTGAAGGGGAAAAAAATAAAAAAACATGTCATTGGGGAAACCCCTCCCGCTTGTGTTTGCAGGGTGTGGCATTTATAACGGAAAACACAAAATACATTTCAAAATGCAGCATTTCTCCTGAGAAATATAGAAATTGCTGCAAAGAAATTCTAATTCAAATCGTGCTGTTGCCAGATTTGACCCAGTGTGACGGCAGTTGAAAAACAGAACACTTCTTAATGGAGCACACGTAACGCACAATGATGACTGGCTTGATTTGAAGGGTGAGTAACCCTCCCCCTCCCCTTCAGAAATATCCATTAGCTTTCCCAGCGGGGAGAGGACAGTACCTTTGTCTGGACCATCCCAGGCCTCTGGTCCCTCAAGTGCTCCAGCGTAGCAGCAATATCAATCTCTTTAGCACCTGCAACAAACCGCAAATTGGACTAAGTTCAAAGCTGCAGATAATCCAGCCTGCATCTGTCAGTCTCCTGTTCCCCGCTCCCTTTGGACCTGTGCTGAGATTGAAAATTATTACACTCATCCCTCCAAAGGCTTGGCAACGTGCCACCGCCCACTGTTTCTCTAGTCTGCTTGAAAAAGTGCAACAAAGGGAAAAACCTGTTTTATTTTTTATTTTTTTTGCTTTGCTTTTGTTTCTTAAAGGGGGAGTATCATCGTCTGATGATGCAATCCAATATTCCGTTTGTTTATAAAAAACAAAAGTCTAGGGCACTTGCAACAAATCAATAGGTGTGCTATGAGAGCAGCGTGTCCCCACAGTGCAGTCTGGCCTGACCAGGGTATGCGACTCCTATTGAGTAGGAGTTCTCAAAATGGCGTCCCATGGGCTCTCCCGGCTGAGGATTAATGAAAGCAGAAATAAATAAATGACTTAAGCAATAAAAGCGCTTCAGAATACATTACAGAGCAAATATTTATCATCCTGTTTCTCCTAATCGAGTTATCATTACTGCTATAACAAATTACAAATGGGAGGGGTTTTTTCATCAACTGAATTGCTCCTCATGATGGATTAACAATGAAAACTGAATAGGGGAAAAAAGGCGCTTAATGATCTTGGCGGTTTCGAACGTTTAATGAACTTGGCATTTCGTCGTTGTTATTTGGCTCTGTGATAAAAAGTTTTGGGAAGGACCGTCTTACAGGGCTGAGCGGGGAACAGAAAGCTAAGGAGGGGCAGGCCTCAGGCTGTTGCCCAAACGGGATGAGGGTGAGTGGAGTTGCGTCTCTTGTTTGGGCTGGACCCACATGGCAAGGGTCCCAGCCCGGTCGCGGGACGCTCGGCTCCCGTGGAGGCACGGAGCTGGCGCTGCGCTCCCCAGACCCCCACTTAACAAACGCCCGTGTCAAGGAGAAGATGGCCGCCATCCGGCCCGCAGACAAATCGGCACGGCACAATGCAGCCCTGTCGCTCAGGAGTGAACGGCCCAAAATTTCATTTATCTTTCGTGAAAAAGACACAAACAAAGACCCCGGTGAAACCCCGGTGGGTGACAAATACATCTTCTGTGGTATATATATAAAGAAATATCACAGACACATTTGAGCGAGTTCGACTGGGCGGATTGAAAAATAATGAACTTTGGAACAAATAACAGAAAAGGCCATTTGATACAATTTTCTACACTTTCATTTTTTTCCTTACAACACAATTTGCTCAAGTCTAACTGCTGATTACCAGCAGCATATTATACAGTTAAATGAGCACAATGCTTCAATAGCAGCAGCTGAATGGCGAAACACTATGATAAAAATTCATGCTCTGGGCGTCCTGATTAAAAATCTTTTCCACCTTTACTCCCAACGACTTAAACAACCAAACTATTCTAATAAACCGGTGGAAGGATGAGAACATAATGACTCATTTGAGATTCACTGACAAAAAAAAAAATCTCCTCAAGGAAGCAGGAGAGCCGTCTGAAAGAGGCGAGCGCTCTCTGGTAATGCAGCTGGTCCCTGGTCTGAAAGTACTCTTACACTTTCATGTTAAAGACGTGTTGGACTCTCCAGTTGGAGGGAAACGCTCGACAAGAAAAGGGGCTTTTGGGGGAAAAAATGGCATTCTTGAGTAATTTACAATTCATTCATCAAGAAAAGGGATGGGGGGGAAAAAAGGAGAGGGGAGAATGATTTTGTGTTGAGGCCACGGGGCTTTGATCATGCTGGTGAACACTGGAGCTCCAACCTGGGCCTCACACTTCTGAGCCCAGACAAAGGAGGTCCAGGACTGGCGGGCCAGGCCCAGATTCCTATCAGAACAAAACCTTTAGCCGTCTCACAGTATGACAGCCTGGGAAAGGCCCTCCCAGCGGGGCTAAGATGCCCGCTCTGCCCTTTGATCTCTCCTTAAGACCAGAGGCAGTGCAGCGGTCAGGAGATTTCACATCGTACACACTACGGGCCAAAAAGGGACCGGGTCAAGAACAAATGAAGGGCTGACCTCCAGGGAGGCGGGCGGGGGGACGGCCGCTGCTTTTGTTTCCCGGGCGAGTCTCACATGATTTATTCTGCATTACGGCCGCTGCTGCAACCCAATGTGACATGGCGTGCTACAATAGAGTTCAATAAATTACATATCATTTATTAAATATGTGTGTGTGTGTGTGTGTGTGTGTGTGTGTGTGGATATAACAGACAAACACACATATCCAAACATGCACCTAAGCAACCATGAGCCTACAGTGCTCATAAGAATCAATATGTGCACAATTTTCATCATTTTACTAGACAGCATTGAAAGTATTTTGAATTCATCTTTAAAAACATATATAAATAAGCCAAACAATACAGAGTGATTTTGTAAAATTACAACTGCACACATGAAAAGAAATAGGAACCGGATTTCAATCAAAGGTCTGAAGCATTAAAATGATTTACTCCATTTTCGAATGCGCCTCTGTGTGCTCTTTTTCACTCTCTCCATATCCATTGAGTATTCAGAGAAGGCTTCAGTCAACCTCGAATGCATTGCCAGACCTTCTGCTGGAAATTGAGGCTTTATTGTTGCCATGGTAACATCTCCACACAAGCATAAGGAATAAAAAAAAAAGCTTTTCGACTCCCACCTTTAGCCATCTTGTTGAGAACCATGTCAATCAGAATATACGTTCCACTTCTTCCAGCACCATCACTGCAAGTAATGAGAGAAAAACACCATTAGCATGAATAAAAAACATTTAAACAAGGGCTCTGTTCAACTTAGCACTGTCATGCTCTTAAAAACAAATGCATAGCTCATTTCAGATTTTCGAAATATTGTCTGTTTTTCCAGTTCTCTGAGAGTAAATATAATAGTCGTGTTTTCAAAGGGCTCACTGTTCACAGAACACATTTCAGACACCAATCTGTATTAACAATCTGCAACTTCACATCTGCAATTAACAGAAGCCTTCCAGGATCCAGTCCTTGCTGGTTATTTAATTTCTATGACAAAAGGCATAGCAATCACATGGAAAAGAATTACCACACCTAAATGTAACTAAAATGTTCTCTACTGATGAGTGTTTTAAAGCACGGAGAAAGATTGGACCGATTGAACTGAAACGAATAATTTGAAGGAGAATTCAACAAGGAAATAACCTTTCTTTATTTACATTTAAAAAAAATCAATTGTAGCCACGGGGTTAAAGGAGCGGGTTCATGAGAAGCAGGCTTCCCCGTTCATGAGTGATAGCCTAGCGTAGCGCCGCTCCGGGCCTCCAGGCGTTACATCCGTCTGCCTTTTAATTGCAAGCGCGGGGCGTGCATGGCGCTAATGGAGACAGAGCTGGCCGGGCATCAGTGTTTTATAAATCCTGCCTGCCTCCTCACTCCCGCGCCAGCGGCCATGGGGAAACGCGTCAGCGGTGCCGAACGGCAGCGCAACAAACCCGCGCGCCCCAATTACACCGCAGGGCGCGTCTGAAACGCCCTGCGTCTGAAACGCTGGCCCCCCACGGCCTCCCAGGCCCTGTCGCTGGGCCTGCCCCGGAGGGCAGGGTGCACAGGGGGCGTTCGCACACAGCTGGGTCCAGCGCACCTCAGACTTAAGCACCGGGCTGGAGGCGACCGCTGCAATACGCCGGCCCAGAACCGCCGCGCTCGACCCGGACCGAGCAGGTGCCCCGCACGACCGCACTCACGCCGGGCCCCATCAAAGAGAGGCTGAGGGTGCAGGGGGAACGCCTCATACCCAATTAAGATGTCCGTGCCTCTTATGGATTCGCATCGTGGACGGATGCTGTGGATTCGGGGTTGTTGAGAGGGTGTGTGTGGAGGGGGGGGGATTCTTACAATACAGCTATCAAATTGTATAGTGACCACCTCGGGTATGGCAGTGGGAGATTTCCACCGGTTTGATGAAGTACGACCACCCCCCATTCCTGCTTTCCTCTTTAATAGAGTAATAGAGTCCTGATCCACCATTTTGTACTCATGACCCCCCCTCTCCATTACTGGACACAGTTCCACAGAAAGGACAATGTCAGTTTATGACTTTTTAGTTTTAGGAGTGTTTTGAGATTCATCACTTCAACCGAATATGTTGCTTGTACAGTATGCAGCCAATGAGGGTCCTAATAAGCAATAAAGGCAAATTTAAACAAATAAGGGTTCTGCACACTGCGATACATGAATAAATGTTGGCTGCGTATTAACACTACTACACAACATATTTGAATGTAGCCTCCAAGATGCTGTACAAGCGCAAATCACTCAAGATAAACTGCTTCACAGTCTTTCAACAACAAACGGCTTTCATTGTACTTGCCTGCAGTGGACAATTATTGGACAAGACCGACCTCTGTAGCACTTGTTAACCTTTCTGCAATAAAACAGATACAAAAACATGTTTAAAAATATATACAATATATATATAAAAATATATTAGATATTTTTAAACTAAATTTAAGAATTTTACTGATCCATAATAATTTTGAAGCCTAAAAAATGTCATGACTACTTATTGAAAGAGAGAACATCTGATACTGTAACTGTCAGGAACAATAGCCAAACTGGAAACTGAAGTCCATTCCATGTCAATCAAAATAATTTGAAGAGGAAAAAAAGTCCATGTTTCACAATTAAAATAAATGAATAGCATTTAAAATCCACACTGTGACAAGCCATTACGGAAATGATTGATGCCATGGTGACATATTGTCATCCACAGTACATTAACCTTGCACAATTAACACTGTTACACACTTGCACAATGGTGAGGGGGCAAAACTCCTTTTAGAGGAAACAGTTTCATTTGCTTAACGGCCGGTTGCCATGGACACCCACCACACTGGATCCTGTCCACTCTCCACTTTTTAAAGCAAATTAGGATTTTTTTTTATTTAAAGCTTATTAAGTAGGATTGTCAGGGAAACAGTACTTCAGTATTTTTAAAGAATCCTTAGCTTTTTTGCTAAAATGTAAAATGATTTCAAGAGAATTAATTAAATCTGAAAATGTTTTAGGGGATATTTAATGGATAAGGAAAGTGTTGGCTAATGAATGACCTATATGTTAATACAAAAGGTCTCTTCTAAAAAAAAAAAACAAAGCAAATGAATTAGAGAAAAGCACTGCATAAATCTGCACTTAAAGGATCCTTTCTATTATGACTGTCTAAGGTCCTTGACATTCCTGCTTTAAAGCTCTAATTACAAATCAAACATGTATTACGTTTTATTACGCTTGTGGAAATCACAAAGTTACCCACCAAGACAGCAGTCAATAAACAAGCAAACGAACAAACAAAAGTTATTATAAAGGCAAGCAATTATCCATACAAACCAGATGTTTAGTTCACTGAGAGCAAAATAAAAAGGACTCGTCATGCAAATCAAGGGCAAGCAAAGGTCAAAGGTCATTAGAGGCTGTAGAAGGCCCCCCGGCTGCAGAGTCACAGTTTCCAATGATCACTTTTGTGACTATGCAACTGGGCTCATATTACTAGCTGCAACATCACAAAAATGACACTGGCAACCGCTAATTAGCTGGCCAAAAAAAAAAAGGTAGAAAAAAAGAAAAAAGTAAAAGTGCGCTCATTGGAATGTGAGTTGTGTTAGTAAACACTGCAGCACGCAGAGAGAAATTAGGGCGCAATTTATCCTTTAAAAAGCCCCTGCATGTAACTCTAATTATCCTTTAGCTTAGCAATCTTTCTTTAAAGTGCAAATGCGCTCCCCATAGGCTTAAGAAAATATTTAATTAGACGTGTCAACATGAGATGTACAAGCTCATCTGATGCCAATTTGCTGAAATTGTGTCTGTGTGCGTGTGTGCATGTGTGAGTGTGTGCGCATGTGTGTGCGTGAGTGTGAGTGTGAGGGGAGAAATAATTGAAAACGGTATAACTGTATTGTTAAAAACAAGTACAACTGAAGTCTAACTAATAAGGCTGGTAGCGGGTAGCGTGGCATTCATTTCAGCAGCACAAAGCCGCTACCCACACGTGTATACCCACAGACACAGCCACAGCAGTCATTAGGCTGGGCTGGATTTGGACAGTATAAAAGCGGAGAATGTGCACATTGCGGAGGCTTTAATATCTGTGTGACTACCCTTGTTCAGCATAATATAAAACAGGAAAGCAGTGAAGGTGCTTGTTGTCTGGCCAATAATTTCCCCCCATTATCCACAACGAATACAGAACATTAGATCCAAACTTCTGGTTCTATGTGGCATATTGCGCAGAACATTCTCACGCCCTGTTTGCTGTATGTCAATGCTGCGTATGTTTACTTCCTGTTAGCCCTATGGGATACTGCACAATCCAACTTCCTGTCATCCCTATGACATACTGTTGTTCCATCCTTACTTCCTGTTACTGCTTCCATTCTCATTTGGAGGATTTTGGAGCGTTTGGAGAACTTCCAAGCCTCCCAGAGGGCCCATTACAGTCTTACTACTATTGTGGCCTATACCAATTCAGTCACTGGCTTTGCTGGAGTTTTTTTTTACAAGTGACAGTTTGTGTTTAATGGGATGCTTGGATTAAGGATTGCTGTACTATGTGGAAATCTGATTTGTCATTGGGTATGAGAGAGGAAGAAGGCCAGCGATGATTGAAGCCAAGCCGCAGGTCTTGTTAAAACACCATTCACAGTTTTACCAAAGGGAATGAAAAGGATAAAAGGACCGGAGGTAAAGCAATAAAAAAACAAACAAACAAACAAAAAAAAAACTCACAAAGGAATAGATTTGTAGCCTTCACATGATTAAACCGAAAGCAAGTAAAACCCTGCTGAGCATGTTCTATCCATGCCTCTGCAAGCGGTTGTACCTGCGGAAGTCCAGTAGGGTTCTTGCCGAGTCCGGAACATTCTGGTTCAGCCAAGTCAAGAAGTGAAACTGAGTCACGGTGCGCGTCTCGTTGGTCTGCAAGTTCTTCAGGTAGAAACTCCGCACCAGGAAGTCCTCGCACCAAATGTGCTCTGAGACCAGGTTCACCTTCGGTGGAAAATAAGTCAGTTGCATAAGCTCTGATCAGTGAATCTGCGCACGTCTCTGTGTGAAAAATGGAGCACTGAAATAGAATTTCAAATGGTCGGTTGTTAAATCGGATATTTCTTCACCAAATGTTTTGGGCAGTATTCATGCCGGTATATTTATGCTGGAAGATCCTTGGTCAAATGCACAAGTGTACAAGTCAGGATGAAAGTGCTTGATCCCACTACGTTACAGCATTGCCCTCTGATAAAATTGAACATGAATACTGTGCATACACATTATCTAAAAATTTAGAAACCGCTACTGCATGTTTTGAAAACAGCATGGTCAATTAGCTGGTTATCACAGAAATTAGCTGGGCATTTCCCACAAAAAGTGAAAAGACCAATCAAAACAGCCTCTGGGATTCAATACTCGGACGGATTTAGCTAGCATTACATAATTTCCTACCAACATGACACAGAGTTTACTTTTTGTTGAAATTAAAATGTTGTGTAAGCCACAAAGACAAAAATAAAACAACAAAAAAATCCTGAAAAAGAAGGCAAACAAATGACTAACTAGAATGATGAATGCCATTACACTCATGGCTTCATGCCGTTAGGTTGGATTCCGGACTGTAGCATACATAACGCTTTAAAAAAGCAACAATAATGTAATCGGTTAGATAACTAATAAGTGAATAAAATGTGGAGAGGGCAGACACCCCCACAGACGGTCTCCCGTAGGCACCTCGTAAACGTGGTAGAGGTTGGAACCCTCGTCCGGCCAGTAGTGGTAGCTCTGCTTGACTCCATTCTCGGCGACAGGCGTCAGCATGACAATGACCACACAGCCACTCTCCCACACCATCTGTGGACAAAGGAGAAGAGGGCCCAGGGCCACCGTGTGACTGCCTAATTACCTCTCCTGACGCGCACACAGGTCTGAGTCTGCCCACGCCCAGAGCCCTTAGCCCAATATGCCTCAGCTTCAAAAAATACATGTAGAAAAACATGAAATCTCAAACATTTGGTTCTTGAACGTTCTATGTGCCTTACTCTAATTCTCATGAATTTATGATCTCATGTATCTTTGCCTCCACCTTTGCAGGAAAACATCGATAGCTTAAGCTCAGAGAAAGGAAACACGAATAATACTGTCATCAGTTCATCTGAAATCAGTTAGAATGGTTCATCAATATTTGGTGGGTTAGTGTTTTGCCAAATGTCCATTACCCCACACTCATTACAAAACTATCAGGCCCCAGAAATCACCAGTTACGTGTAATTTATGATTTCTTAAAATGACAGTGCTGAAGAGTTAGGCCTCACATAGTGCACGGCCCAGTAATGCAGAACACATTTCCTACAACATCGCAGTTAGAGTGGAAAAACCTGTCCTCTTTCCTACGGCATTTAATATAGCCCAATTGCCATAGTTAATTATAACAATTTAGAGCGTATTTTTAAGATACAGGCTCACTGAGGCCATAACACAATAAAATAAACAACAAAAAACATTTTATGACTGTTATAAAAGCACAATAGCAGCAACTATAAAATAAACACACAATTACACTAAAATCGCAAAGATTTCACCCAGGAAAAACACCATGGGTCATGAATTGCATGTATGTACAATGAGATGACAAACAAAACAAAGGGATTATCTTAAATAAATCTCATGAATCCTTTCCAAAATTACAAGATAATAACGGAAGACCAAATAATTCTGCTGGAATATTCCTTCACTTTTTTAAAGTTAAGATTTTTTTTGGTATGTCATGATAGGCATTTAATTTATTTTAATGAAAGATTATTTATCTATATGAATATTAAAATAAATATTTATTGGTTTACGAAACAAATTCATATTCTGCTTGTCATAAATAGTGAATAATAGTAAGTAAGTTCTAGACAATTACTGCCAACATTTTTCCTATACTATATATAATATATATTATATATATATATATATATATATATAGGTTGCAGCCTTTATAGTGAAGGTGATATCATAGAGATAATTGTATTTTACACATATAATGTACCGAATTATGGCAATTGAAGCTATACATGAACATAACTTATAACTAGAAATTGTCACAGGCAATGCTGAAGCAATAGTGACCTCTGGAATGCATTACATGCATTTTTAATGCGTATGAAAGATGGAATAGATATAACAAATTAAGTCCAGTTTGATACTTCGAGATGTATTGGTCTAAATATAATTGAAAATAAATGAACGAGAAATCATAATAGTGAGAACGTGAAGTTGAGGAGAACAGACCTTGCATCCATTTAATCTCATCATTTTGCCATGAGTCTAGAGTGTGTCCAGTACTGACTGAACCCTGAACCAAGTCTTTGATCACAGCGAGGATCCGTGCTTTCACCAAGAGTCCTCGTCCTTCTAAGAATTATTGACCGTCTACTCGGAAAAACATCCTTCTTTCAAAGAGAAATTTACCTAATTACAATCTTGTTCTGCTGACCGAACTCAACCTTAACTAGCTTCATTAATCCCCTTTTAAATAGTCAAAAAACGTAAAAAAAATAAAATCAGAATAAATGTTTTATGTCATCATTTTAGTGCGGGTCTCTTGTAAACTACAGCCATGACTTTAAAGCCATTTACAGATGAGACATTATTGCCTGGAAACTCAGACTGGATACAATGCCAACCTACTTCCTTCAGGAACAGGCAGATATTCAATGCATACAGAAAAATATATACAAGTCATTCATCATTCATTGCCTTTAAAAAATAATCTTGGTCCAAATTTGGAGGCTAATTTGGTGTAATGTGCTGATTGGCTTGTCCGATAAGCTGCAGGAAGATTGAAAATAACTGGAGTAATCATGTAGACGAAATAGAAAGGGTAGAGGCGGGCTGAGTAGGGTAGGGTGGGGGGTGTTACGGTGTTTTTGTGTGTGGGGGCAGGGATTAGAAAGAGCTTTTCAAAGAGCAGTGTTTGATTAGAGTAGCTCTGTCCGTGTTACAGTATTTTCATGGTGTGCAGACAGCTTTACCATAGACACAAGCCTCTGTCCCTACATATTATAATCAGTTTTACCCCCCACCTACAAAAAGACCCTCTCTAATATTTTACTGTTTTATCAGTGACCAAACAGTAGAGATGTTCGAAGTGGATTTCAAAGGAACCTGAGGGCTTCGATGAATAATTCCAAGGAAAGGTTTTGATTGGAGGCGAATTCATAAGGCACTATTGGAAGGGTCAGTGATACTAACACTGTCGATCCAACTCAATACTCCTGAGAGGCAGTTTTCAAACGCTTACTGACTTGCTCCAGAAAACTGTCCATTCACTTCAGGCTTCCAGTGAACATGTATTATTATACATGAAAACCATAATTTAAAGGCGCAATGTGAGCTTTAACTACAGTATATATCTTTATATAAGGACACCTTTAAGGTTATGCTAACCGTATAAACCTATGTATTTCTCCGATACATTTGTGAAGATGCTGGGAAAAAATAAAAATAAAATAAGAGCAGAAAAAAAAACGTACAAATAAATGAAACCGTATACATGGTGCAAACCACATTTCACTAAACCCAGGATAATAAGAATTTTAAAACAGCAAGCATTGTCAATAACAACAGCACATTTTCAGGCTTGTGAAATTCAGGCTGATAAAGAGAACAATCCGTTAAAATAAAATATAAATATTCATTTTCACCAACAATAAAGTCAAACCGTCAGCAACCTGTGAACATCAAGAACCACCATGGCCATGAATGTGGTTGGCATTGCCGCGAGTTATGACTGTTCTCCCACTCATGGGCCCTTTATAAAAGCTGTAGTTTCTATCATTATGAAGATGTAGCATTCTGCTGGATTTTAGGGTATTACCACTGCCTTTTCTCAAATGGCAGTCAGGTGGACCCTAATGTCCCCATGGCCAAACGCAAACCGACCAACAGCTGACCTCATCGCCTCTCAATCAACGCGCAAATCTCCCAGACAACACATCGTGTTCCGCGGTTTCAGCTGCAGCAACGATGCCCTTAATTACTCTAATATGTAACCATTAAAGCATCATTTGCTAGCTGGGGCGTAATCTAAAGATACTAACCTTGCCTTACGTTTTGTCCAGTGTGACTTATGAAATCTATTCTGACATTAAATGACTGCAGATGGGTACAGATTCATCACTGAAACAATGCATTTTCCCTGTTGAATGTGTGTGCTCTTCCTTGTGGCTTCAAAGAGGTGAAACTGATTTCTTAAACCATGAATAGAATTACTAATTTCATAATTGTTAAAACATCTCTGGATTCAGATCATGGCTGGTTTATTAACACATAAATAAAACTAGATATGTACCTCTGATTTAAAGCAGTCAGAATTTATCAAACGCCATTATCGCTGTGGGGTGCTGGGAGAAACGGGAAGACCCATCTTTGTGATCTTGGCTCAAAGGGCTGGCTGGATCTTCACTCTGGAACATCTCTTTGCTTAGAATGAAGTCGCCTGACCCGATGTCATTTATTTTCAGATTTAACATCGTTTAGTGGAGATTACAGGCATCAATTCACCTTCTATTCCAAGACTACTTCCAATTTTAGCCGCCCCATAATGCATCTCATTAACTCCACTGCAGGGCCACTGTTATTTCAGTTTTACACCGTAAAAGGTGATGCAGTATGTTGATAATATTTGCTCCTGAATATTCTTAATGCAGATGATCACAGTGCCTCACAGTAAAAAGGGGAGATGAGGAGATGTCATGTAGATGAAGTTTCATCTGTTTCCTCATTCAGTGAGAGGACAGCATCTGTTTGTGAAGACCATCCTGTGGTGAAAACTTGACAAAAACCGATAAACCTCCCACAATAGTCTCCATTTCTGACAGAACCATCTAATACCTCCATTTCTGTACAGGAAACATGGGGGATCTTAAGCTAGACCACTAGAGCACAAGGCCTCCAGCAAAAAAAGATATTGGCAGCTCTGTGCCCCTTCCTCCTCAGAATCTTAGCCCCGAGCTCTCCTACATCCTGTACTTTCGAATTTCGGCTGCAACCTGCTGAACTAACAGGACAGATTTTGTAGAAACCCGGCTAACAAAAGCAGCAGCTGTATAACAGGAATAAGGTGCCTTCACTCTACCTGCCAGAAATCAGCGACGGTGGAGGGCAGCGGACCCTGGGTGGCGATATAGGCTGGGTTTCGAGGATCATGGTCCATCTGTGTGAGGAAAGGGGGTAAAGAGAGAGAGTCACTGTAAATGGGACCACTACAGAGCGTGTACTGACTGACTGAATCTTACTCAATTCTACAGCAGGGGTCACCAGGCAGAATTTCAATACATCTGACAATCCAGAGACCTTCAACCAATGTGATCATCTCTGTTTCCTTGACAACCAGGGTGGAGGTGAAGGAAAGGGGAGGGGGTTATGTGGTGCTAATAGTGCTTGATACATTTAGCCATCGTTAAAGGTCAATGGATTAGCAATAGATCCCTTCCCCCTGTCTGCTGCGGAACAGACGCACAATCCGTAAAAAGTATATAATCCAAGTATACACTGAACATAATTGAAAGTACATGTCTATCACTGCTTCACACAAAAGCACTTTGTTAGTTGGCGTTGCTAATATTAGAAATATTTCTTCATATAGATAGAGAGCAATCATAACAGGCTGCTGAGCACAGTGGGCCTTTGTATCTGCGCAGGTTTTAATGAGATTCGCCATTATAACGCCTACATAAAAGCTTTTTTTTTGTTTTCTGTGAGGAATTTATTCAATCAGGCATGGATCTCTGGTGGATTTGAGAACGCACACTGCAAGCTGTCAAGAACAGGAAGCGGCTACAGCGCCGGTCCGCGCTCCAAAGAGGCCAGAGATAATCAAGAAAGGCTTGGAGAGCGGCAGCCTTCTGTCCCCTCTCCATTCAAAGCATGACCGCTCTTTCATATTCATGATTAAAGTAAACCTGGAGAATGAAATGGCCCCGCTAATCAAACGCGAGCGGGGAGCCTAGCTGTGCGGCTACGAGAAAGCAGCTCGGAGCGCGAGCCGCGAAAAACCCCAGGGTCCGGTCAACATTCGTCCTCAAATATGACACTGTTAATGTTACTTTCTTCATTACGTACTAATATTATTCACTAACAGGTCAGCGATGCCACACGAGTTATAGGAAAATAAATGTGTCCTGAAAAAGGTGCTTGTATTGTATTTTATTGTATTTTACAGCATCTCAAATTCTGTTCAGCAAAAAGGCTGCTGGATTAAGGTCTCAGTTTAAATATTCAAAAACAAAACCAGACCCAATCGAATAACTACATCAGTAAACTACCATTCCATAATATTGAAGAACGAATGTTTAAATTGAAATACAAAAATAAACAAAAATATGTTATCCATTTCTAAACCCCTCAAAAATAATGCTTTGTACTTAGGAAAACTAAATTAATTGTAAATAGAAAGCATGGGCTATTGTAATGAGCCGAATGTTATTTCTGTAGCTCTGTTCTAATTTGGAGAGCAACACTGTGTGACCATCAATCTTGCACGCAAGAAAGCTCCGCGGCAGTTAAATGGGGGGAACCCAAGCATTACGCTCAATGTTGTGTCTGCATATTAAATGCATTGCTTACCAGAAAAATACAGTCGGTTGAAAAAAAAGCAGGGCAGTTGGTGAATCTGAGAAGGTTTTGCCTTGAATTAGCACGGTGGGGCCGAGACGTCTCATTAGCTCACCGGACAGCGGAGTTAGCGTGCTCTTTGTCTGTCACAGCCCTTGATACGACTGCAATGGCTGCGAAAGCAGGGGCCATTTCCGCTGTCATGAGCCGGACAATATCTGACAAAAATTCATACCTCTCGCACCGAAAATGAAAGCCATTAAATGGAAACCGTAAACGTGTGATGGGCTAATCTCTCTCGGAACAATTAATGGAAGGAGAGCTATTTGTATGTACGGAATCTGGCCTTAATCTCCTTTTTTCATGAACTACAATAATGGGAGGTTGTACATTAACGCTGATTTACCCAGCGGATCTCTCCTACGAAAGCTTCATTGCTGTCAGTACAAATGAAAAATGTGGAAGGGCTAATATTCGAGTAAGGGTAAGCACAATAAAAGGAATTGTAATTAAAATAATACTATAAAATGCAACAACCCAAGATTGTGCGCTCTGTCATCTTGTTTGTAACAGGCTCACTAATACAGTGTACTGTGGCGACATGAAAGGCAGCTCTTCTGAGAGAAATCTCAAGGTAAGACTGTGACACTGTAATTTCCAGCATTCCTCTGATGACAGGTTTTAAAAATGACAGCACTGTTCTCCAATGGACTCATTTCAAGGACACAGACAGCTACATCGTGACATCACTACAAGAGCCGGGACATCAAAGGAAGGGGATGTGCTGCTTTTTTTCAGCAACAGGAATAGGCAATCCACTGTAAGATAGAAAACCTCATACACAACAGTGTCGAAGAACATTTCTTTTTCATTTTGCACAAGAACCAGTATGAGAGCAACACTGCATTCAGCATTACTGTTTGAAAGAAACATAGAAGGTAGATAGGGGGGGCATATCACTCATAAAACACAAAGGGAAACCAAAGCTACCCACACTGTCATAAAGTATTCATTACTCTTTTCTAGCAACTGGGAAATTTGTTTGGTTTTGAGTTCCGTCAGTTAGCAGAAGTTGCTGTGTGACAAAAGTTCTATACAATTGCATAAAGAAAACTTGTTGAATTTGAGCTATTGTAAAACAGCAGGGCAGGACAATCATTTAGAAATATCAATGAGCGCATATCCGCATAAAGCACATCTCAGTCAGCTGAAGACGAGGAACAGAAGGGACCCAGTCCGTGAACACAGCTGGGTTATTTTCACAAGATCTCAGCTCATCAGGTTCAGACCGTGAGCTCCAGGGGTGACCATTCCAGCCCCCGACAAAAGCACAAAATGTGCACCCTTCATCTGTTCCCAAATTCATCCTCACTGCAATATGATTCATCCACGCCTCTTAGCAGCCATTAAAGCAAATTCAATCCAAGTAAATTACAAAGGACATTTTTATTTAGTCCGGTTTTTTACACCCTGGTCTTCAGCCGAGTAGAGCCTGCAGTTGAGCCTGCAGGTAAAGGACTCGAGACTTAAGTCTAAGAACAAAAGGCCAGGATTAAGTCAAAGATAGAAAATGAGCAGTCTGCATGTTCACGCCAAGACCAAAGTCTGCGGGGGTGGTATTAGACACAGAGCACACACAACTATAATTCCATCAGCTTTCATAAGATTTCTTTCAAAAGGGACCATGATATACCAATGGGAGCAAATGAAATGTTAATTTCGGTGTTTCCATGTTAGGTAACATTTTGTGACAGCACAGATTTTATGTGTGGGGCTACAGTACTATACAATTAGAGAGTATAAATCAAAAACCTTTGCAGAATATTTCCACAGCCAAACACAAGAAATGGTTTAGGGCAGCAGCTGATCACATATACATAGATTTATATGTGTAGAGTTCAGTCTACAACTCTCCATAGGCCAGTCCGGCCAACTGAAAGGTCTTTAACCACCCATCAAAAACTGTTCACTACGACCAAGACCATAATTTCCACAAATTATATTCCTGAAGAAAGATTTCTACCTGAAGGAGTGACATTTAACAGGTGGGCTTGGCTGTGAGTCACACAGTAAGTTATGGGTGAGCTGAGTGGTGGACATGAGTGTGTGTCAGTCTGCCCCAGAATGGCTACAGCAGTGTAGCCCCCTTCTCCTCCACAAACCCAGATTTCAAGGAAAAGATTATACGCTATTTACTTGTGGACCATTTCCCTGATGCTTAATGAGGACAAAGTACAATCATTGACAGTTATAATTATCACAATTTTGCTGTGCGCAGTCAGAGGCTCCTTGTGCTGTAATTACTGGCCTCTCTTCCCCAGGCCTGTGGGTGGCTCATAACCGCTCCGCTTCTGCGTGGTATTAACGTCGCGGCTGCGGGCTGTGTGGTGGGAGGGGCGGAGGTCTGCTCGGCTCGCCTTCCGCTCAGAGGCAAGTGCTTTCTTTAAACAACGTTTTATGATGTCAGAGTGTAGAAAAGGCCGGCAACTATTGAGTACTATATGATCTTTGTATCATAATATACACTCAATGAGCACTTTATTAGGTTTTTATTAGACTTATTGGGTTCCTGCTGCTGTAGCCTATCCACTTAAGAGGTTTGACGCGTTGTGTGTTCAGAGATGCTCTTCTGCATACCACTGTGTGGTTATTTGCGTTACTGTCACCTTCCTGTTAGCGTTGACCAGTCTGGCTCTTCTCCACTGACCTCTCTCATTAACAAGGCATTTTTGCCCACAGAACTGCTGCTCACTGGATTTTCGTTTAGTTTTTTGCACCATTCTCTGCAAACTCTAGAGACTGCCGCGTGTGAACCTCCCAGGGGATCAGCAGTTTCTGAGATATTCAAACCAACACAGCTGAACGTATTGGCCACATCTGCATGCCTTCATGCATTTAGTTGCTGCCACATGTTTGGCTGATTATATATTTGCATTTTAAAGCTGGTGCACAGGTCTACCAAATAAAGTGCTCAGTAAGTGTATATGTATATATTATGAGCGTGTCCACTTGTAGGACTGAACGCACTGATATTTGAGAAGTTGAGGAACAGCTTCCCAGGGGTACGGCTTGGCTTGATTGGGGGTAAAATGAAGGGCTCACACTATGAGGCGTCACAGAGCGCCTCAGTCCTCTCACATCAGAGTGAAAGTAATGCGGATCTATTCTGAGAAGTCCCATTGTTTGGGTTCAGTGGACGGATACCAGCGCGATACAATGCGTTATTTCCATCATTTTCACCCGTTGCTGTTTAAAGGGGGCACTGGTGCAGCAGGATGTGGGATGGTGGCCCCTCTCTCACACTCTTGTATTTGAAATGCATAGTTTCCTGTTCTTTTAATGGAATCCCTCTCTGTCAGCGCCTCTGGGGAAATCACAAACTGCATTTATTTTGCCACATTTAAAAAGCGTTTTTCCGCCAGATGTGTTCAGAAACCCAATCCATTGTTGTTTCTGTTTTCATTTTTTTTTTCATTTCAGAGGAATATACTGTATTAATCTATAGATAAAAAATTTATGAATTATGTACTTGTATGCTCATGACGAGGCCAGGGAAGAAATCCATCAGAACAGCTCCCACTGGAACACGCATTAGGATGAATTAAATGTGGTCACTGCTTGTGTATCGAGTTGCATTTAAACACGAGAGTACTGTAAATGCAGAAAATAAAGTACCTCACAGAACCACCTGATGAATCCTGCTATCCTTTTCATTTCCAGACAAATGTTTATAATACAATTACACTGTTGGATCAATATTTATGTCATGCTTCTGCATGTACAGTATACCTCCAGAAATAACAATGATATATTATACTCACAATTGGGCTGGCATTGATGTAATCTGAGTTTCCATGGTTGTTTTCTGCCTTCAAGGCTATTCTGCAGTGGTCATCTGAAATACACAGATAAAGCATCGCTATATGACTATTCCATCCCTATATGACTATTCCATCCCTATACGACTATTCCAACGCCATATGACTATTCCATCACCATATGACTATTCCATTGCTATATGACTATTCCATTGCTATATGACTATTCAATCCCTATATGACTATTCCATCCCTATATGACTATTCCATTGCTATATGACTATTCCATCAACATATGACTATTCCATCAAGATATGACTATTCCATCACTACATTACTATTAAATCCCTATATGACTATTCCACTGCTATATGACTATTCCCTCACCACGGGAGAAATGCTCAACTTTGAAAAAGAACATTGTTGAGATTAATTAAAATGTTTTAGAATTGCAAATCTAAATCTGCAGTGGATGAATGGAATGTTTTAGTAGAATTGCTCAATTGCTCATTTCTTGGCTGAAATTGCTCTGTTAGCACGTTAGCATGATGTCACAACCCAATCAGACAGAGGAGCTAAAGAATGAAGAAATGCTGAGAAGAAGAGAGGGCCGAGAGAGTAGACTCAGCCACATGCCATGCCAAAAACCCTATACCCCACACCCAACACCCTATACCCCACACTCCATACCCCACACCCAACACCCTATACCCCACACCCTATACCCCACACCCAACACCCTATACCCTACACCCCATACCCAACACCCTATACCCCACACCCAACACCCTATACCCCACACCCAACACCCTATACCCCACACCCAACACCCTATACCCCACACCCCATACCCAACATCCAACACCCTATACCCAACACCCTATACCCCACACCCAACACCCCATACCCAACACCCTATACCCCACACCCAACACCCTATACCCCACACCCAATACCCAACACCCTATACCCCACACCCAACACCCTATACCCCACACCCTATACCCCATACCCAACACCCCACACCCAACACCCTATAATGCTGAGAAGAAGAGAGGATTGAGAGAGTAGACTTAGCCACATGCCATGCCAAAAACCCTATACCCCACACCCAACACCCTATACCCCACACCCAACACCCCACACCCAACCCCCTATACCCCACACCCAATACCCCACACCGTATACCCCACACCCAATACCCCACACCCAACACCCTATACCCCACACCCAATACCCCACACCCAACACCCTATACCCCACACCCAATACCCCACACCCTATACCCCACACCCAACACCCCACACCCAACACCCAATACCCCACACCCAAAACCACCCACCAGGCCAGCTCCAGCATTAATGGGCCAGTATCATCTTTTTGAGAAGGAGCTTCTTCAGGGTCTGTGATTGGATGATACTGACACTGAAGTAATGCGAGGATGACGGGGATGACATTTTGTTTTCAAACAGATACAAAATTCCAATTTCTTTACTGAGCTGTTTTCAGAACCAACAATCAAAACAACTGATTTTTTAATTTGGTGGGGATATTTTTGCTTAATTATCTCACTGGCCCTTGCTGGATTAATGATAGATAATGGGCATCCTTCAATAAGCGCTCCTCACATCAACACACCAGGTATGACCGTAATATTATTGGGTCCTTCACCGCCATCCCTTCAGAGGCTGTTTTATGATTGGTTATTTCGCTGTTTTTCCCATGATATGTTTCAGACCTGAAAAAGCAGTCTGCGTTTGGGTCCGGTGCAGTCTCGTCCTGTTTCAGAGCCATTCTGCACGTCGCTCACGGCAACACGTGAGCGGTTTGGGCAAAGTAAGCGTGCTCCAGCATTAATGACCCTGCCACACTGGCAGAGGCAGCTCACTGTAAAACTGTGTTTTTACAGTAAAACGATTGTAAAGATTTACAGGATTTTTTCTGTATTTTTACACTGAGATTCGGAATGAGGCAAGAACTCATTGTTTAACAGCCTCCCCGTAAAATAACAGATTTATACAGTGTTTTCCTTTCATTAAACTGTTTTTCACTGGAAGCTTTGTTGCTAGTCTATTCAGCATTTTTTTTTAACAGGATAGTTTTTTACAGCGCACCCGACGACTGGAAATCAAAACGATATGAAATTGTTGAGGTTGTTTGAAATGAGCAGGTTCATAATTGGACGCGCTGGTGGCCTCGGTGAGAGACGGTAGGGCCGTTTGATACTCACACACTACCATGGCGTCGGAGCGGTTCCTCCTGGCGTTGTGGTCCCGGAGCCCCACGGTGCTGCCGTTGGGCTCGGCCTGGTAGCTGCACAGCGCCTCCCACTCCTTCTCCAGACGGTTCTTGTTCTTCAAGTGGTCCTCCATGTAGGTCTGGAGAGCGGAGCACAAAGAGGGCCGGTGTAAATCAGAGCCTGGGGCACGTAGAGCCTGCGTTTGGAGCGCGGACGTGGAAAAACCACAGCCTGAGAGGGGGAAGGATGAAGCCAATCCAGGCAGGGTGAGCTTTCTGTGTGGGGCTCAGGGGTGCGTTAGCTTCCTCTGTTATCAGACCACGTAAACACACTGGACTAGAACCTATTGAGCCTGCTTGCATACTTTATTTTCCGCTAATTCGCTAGTAATCTCTAACACTAATCTCTAAAACTCCATGCCCCTGACCATAGCTGGTTTTAAATGTGATTGTGCATGCGCGTGTGTGTGTGTGTGTGTGTTAATATTTGCTTGCAAGTTTGAGTGAGGCTTCTACAGAAAGATGTTGTTTTTTTGTTTTTTTACTATAGCAGCAAAAGCTCCACCTGTCCACAAAGAACCGAAACCCCAATCCGCCGTCAACCTGACAGAATCCCGCCACGAGAAGGGGGAATGTTTATCTCACTCCCCTCCCCACCTCGGACCAACACGCGGCGAGAGGGGGACCAACAATCGTGCGCAATTAAGATTACCCCAAGGTTTTTCTGCCATTTGAAATACTTCAGGCCGATTCCATCACCCCCTTTACCGCTTGTGAAAGCGCTGATAAGATTGTCTGTTCTTAAGCCGCTGCGCTGAGACGCTGAAATTGAATTCACTGGAGACAAAAGGGGAGGGGAGGGGGGTCAGCTCGTCTGAAAAACCGGGACTGGCCTGAGCCAAGCTGTTTAAGAGAGCCTCCTTATTGGTGCGGTTCTGCTGTATAGTCTCACATTCGGACCCCACAGGGTTAAATGATTTACAGGGTATTGTATGAGAAAGAAGATTACGTCTTTATGAACTGGCGCGAAAGCCCACAGTGAAAGCAATACCCAGATATGGTGACATTGTCAGAAAGAGGTTAAAACCAGGAGGGCTGTCGCTTTACCTACACACTGCTAGGCCTCTGCTGCATTCAGATGTAATACTCCCCATTATTCCCATTATGTTCTACATCCTCCTGTTTGCAATTCACAGAACAGCATGTAAGAGTTTATTTTTTAAATCCAAATGGAGATTGGAATAACATCTCAATTTTTAAATGGCTTTAGATTAATTCATACCTGCAGAAACATTTATAGGGCTTGATTTGTTTAGGAATGTTAAGGCCGTCTGTGGGATTCAGTCTTTTTGAGCTTTCTTACTGTGCTTATCAACGAACAAGACCAGACAAACCACAACCTTGACTGCAGAATTAGGTTGCTCGCTTCGTTTACACTTTAGCGAGGAAGATTAAAGGAAGCTAACAAGCCTACTCTCTGATCATTGAAGCCATGCATGATAACAGAAAGCTCAACCTCAATACTATTAGCTCATTTTACTTATCTCCCTCTTACATTTCTTACACAACACAAAATCTGTGTAGCCTCAGAAACATACAATATAATATCAGAAACCTACAATATAACATCACATTCAGAGAATATGGTTACAGCTAAATGATTAAACAGAACACATACTGTAACCTATGACTGCAAACCACGATTTATGATTTCATTTTAACGCTAAAAAATACATCTTGCGTTTGCAGGGAAGACAGTGTTGGGGGTGTGAGACGATTGGGTAGATAAATTATGTTACTGACTCACTGATTTGAATGAATCATAGTGTCTTACCAAGGAACCCAAAGTACATCTCAGGTACACACACAACTCAACTTGTAGGTATAGCTCCAACAATACCTTAAGGTTATTTTCTAGTATTGTCAGCAAGCCCACGTAATGCTTTTCGAGGCAATATTTTCTACTTTAGTTAAAGAAGCTGACTTCTTTTTTTTCCATGTGTGGTGAAGAAAATATTTTTCTAAAGGTGAAATTGTGAAACAGTAGAAACTTCAGCACACTGCAATCTAATATACTTGTGCTTGTTGCCGAACTATGATGATTACATTTTTGTGGGTGTACACTGCAAAGGTCAGTTCAGTATATTTAATAAATCCATACACAGAAATGTTACGCTAAAACAGAATGCCTTCCTACTGTGCTGGCCGGTCAAAGGTTCCTAAGCATCTGATTATGTGGGGAGGGTAGGTTTCACCTGTGGGAAGCCCCAATTGACTGGAGTAACATGCGAGGACAGGAAAGGTGAAGGTTTCTCTTTCTAAGTGTTCTGCGAGATGCTCAGGTGGGGTTTGCATTGATTTCACATGGATTGCGGCGATGCAGCGCACGTGTGCGTGTGCATACTGATCATGTTTGTTTGCAAACACTGCGAGAGGTCAAGCAAAGCAAAGCAGCTATTCTAACCATCTACATCGCTTCATTACTATGGATCCACTGTATACAGAAAAGTAAACACCTCAGTGTACAGTATTTGTTTGTGAACACACACATTTGAGTACTTTTTTTCTTTTTTTCTTAGGACCAGACCTGACAGTTTTTTTCTGAAACAATAGCTCAGCTCAGTGATGTTGGCTCATTGTGCCTTTGTATATATTCTTCAGCTGTATCGCTGCATTATGGGAAAGTCCTTCAATGTTCAAAGACAAACATGGCTTCTATGCCAATACAGTTACAGTCTATGTACACGTATGGGTCGACATCTATATGTGGAACAAATTGATCCAGCTATCGTATCTACTGATATCCACAAGTAAGGCATCTACGTTGTCCCAGACTGATAACCATGCAACAGAATCACCCATAAACCCTGATGGATGCCAACTGCAGGAAGCTCTGATTTGTATAAATGTTGGTATGAACTGTTGCAGAAGATACATTTCATGTTGTGAAATGAACCAATGCTGTCGCTCAGGGTAACCAAGAGCAGGAAGCAAAGAGCTGAGAGATAAGACGCAGTTAATAGTGAAATCAGAAGGGAAGGGTATTGCCCTATTGGGGCAAGCAGTAATAAAAGAACATTGGCCAGATTCACTATGAAAAGAAGAGTAGTGCTCCTTTATTAGGTGAATGGTCACAGAAACCATTTCAGTGAAGCTTTTTTTCCACTGCTGGTTTGTTTGAGGTGAACATTGCATAATTACATTTTTTTTAAATATGAGAAATTATTTTTTTCCTCCAGGCCCACAGTCATATCTAGGATGATTATGCAGAAAAGCGCCCATTACTTCCCATGCTGCATTCATAATTCAGCAAAAAGGACTTTGATTAGAATGTACAAGTGTCACTGTAATGAGGTATCCTCCTGTAGAAAGTTATTGCAATCTCCAGCTTTCACTGGCCAATAACCTGATTAAAGTTCTTTCATGAATTGCTCTGGGGATGTGGCTGGCTTTAGGAATGCTGGATGTGTATGGTATTCGGTGGTGATTTAAGGGGAAGAGGTGGTACAATGAACAACACACTGGCTGTCAGCATAAATTTCACAATCAAAAGTCAATGAATTGGGACAGAGAGGTATTTAGCATTCTGTGGGTCTCATACACTCTCCCAATACACAATTTAAATGTGTCCGACAGGGATCAAACGTACTCCGTCAGTAACTGAACATTTTACTGCGTAAAAAAAAAAAACAATCGCTGCCAAACAATTTTGGCAAGAGGATCTTGACACATCTTACATGGCGAAACCGACGCACCGGCGGGGGTGTGGGCCCTGGCACCGCGCCGGCCCGATCGGGCCCCGGTTCAAACGGGGACTCTGGAACACAGAGAGC
Organism: Conger conger; assembly: GCF_963514075.1. NCBI lineage: Eukaryota > Metazoa > Chordata > Actinopteri > Anguilliformes > Congridae > Conger > Conger conger. Next base: position 67,559,842 of record NC_083763.1, read on the forward strand.
TCTGCATCTCCTGATGTGCCAGACTGAGGGATCAGCATTCCTCCAGCACTTCCCTCTTCTTCTTTGGTACAGTAAATCTGTGTGGCTATGCCAGAATACAGCTCTCTCTTCTCCCCAATGCAGAGGTTTAGCCACAACAGCTCGCTACCTTTAGCACTGGCATTAAGAATCTGTCTCCTTACTGCGACATCACGACTCAAATCTCCGAGGTCTGCAGTCAATCAACATCTGTTCTTAACATGGACTTACCAACAAAGGGAGGTGTCGGTATTAGACTTCTGCAACACAGCGTCTGTTGTATGGGCAGACTACGCAAAACACCCCAAAGCAACAGCGAATCAAAGCTCTGATCTGAATAGACTCACATCCAGACCTCCACTTTCCCAGGAAAATGGGGTGACATACCTCACAACGAAACACCTTGCAAATGTGACATCTTCATATAGCTGATCGCATCTGAAATCACAGAGTGAAAGGCACTCATGAAATACTAAATTTATCTTTGCCCTTCTCACTCGCTGCTTTAGCATGTCGCTGCAGCGAAAGCCGCATCTTAAACTGTATCAAATAGAGCTTGAAAGCTGATCCTCTTTCCACGCTCCCCACAAAAGTGCAGCGCTCGTGTTTTTTTCCATGTGCTCAAACACAAATCATACTGTGTTCTCCCAAAATAACTGTTGAATGTCAAGATCCCATCAACCCCTGACAGAAGGCAGACAGTGCTATCCTCATACCAACATGGGGAAGGAGATGCTCAGATCAACAGCACCATGACTTCAATACACAGATTATTCTTGGTAGCGGTTTAAACATGCTCACAAGACCTGTTCGATTTAACCCTAATTTTAAAAAACGCCAAATTGACACAATTTTTGAAATGTATTTATTTACTTATTTATTCTGAGGCTGAAACCAGTGACCCCTTCCCTGGCAGTGGAGCTCTTATCTGACATCGGCTTCGTCCCAGACTGTGACCGGTCTCGCCATTGTTAACGCCAAAGTAATGGGGTTTTGTAATGTGTAAAGAGATTAGAGCAAGCCAATCAGGAGGCGCTGAGATCAGTGCGTTTCAGGCAAACACTCGCTAATCCCCTTTCGCCCGGCTCACAGCTGCCAAAGGTGCTCAATGAGAATCAAAATCAAGTAATGGACTACTGAGTGAAGGGGTGCACCAGGGTACAGTTCTAGGGTAAAATATATTGGTCTTCAAACCACTACTTAATAAATATACACAGGCACAAAAATGACACTGCTTTTAGCAATGCTTTTAATGTAGCATAAGTCGCGCCCTTCTCAGAACTGAAATGTAGACAGCAGATATATAAAAGAGAATAAAAATTGTGTTCATAACCATATCATCTGAGAAAGCCCTGTTCTTTATTTCCGCCCTCACCACCAAGAGTTTAGCTATAAGAAGTGCCCTCATTCCTGTACACATGAAGCCCTCTGTTGTTACCTTGACTGAACAGTGGCTTTTTACTTTATTTCTGTGTTCTATTAAAGCATTCCTGTATCCTGAATGCTTTGGCTAGGATGTAATATTTTTTAAAATCAAAACGCAAATAAGGTCCTCCAAATAGTACATGTAAAAGTTTTAAAACTTCATTATGGTAGTTTCAAAGCCTTCGGATTTTTCATAAAATACCACTCTTCAGCTCTAGCATTGCTGCTCGACAGAAATGAGAATGAAAACTACTCTGAATGCAAAACATACTGCAATTAGGGTACAATGAACCGTCCCTCCCCACTTCAAACCCACATACACAATGGCTCTATATGATGCATTTCCTGCTCTCCAATTATGTCTCCTCCCCCCGTTCCTGTACATTTCCGAACACAGATCCTCCAGTACAGACGGACCTATGGGCGCACGCAGAGAACCATCGGATGCTAATTCTGATGGAAGCTCATTGGCACAAGTGCGTAACTCCGACAGCTAATCCACTCAGGAAAACGTGCAATAAGGCACACATCGCAGTCTATCCCAGCAGCTGTTAGGGCATTCAAATCACAGGTCTGTACTGAGAATAAAGGAGTGTATCCAGGGCTGTGGAGGCCCATTGTGAATGAGCAAACAGCGCCGTGCGCGGAGCGAGACCAGATTTAATGGATAAGTAGAGTAATTACAGTGTGCTGTTTCAGGTTTCAGAACAGTGCTCCTCGTCCAATGACTCCTTCTACAGCATCGCACACACACACTGGCGTCGTCGCAACATAAAAAAGGGCCTGAACGTTTGCAAACATACATCTTATTCAGTAAAAAGTGCCTGCTATTAATTATGTTCCCCATCAATTAATCTTTTCCTGTTGAAATGTGAAATGTGTATTCTGAAATTAAAACCAGCTCTGCTGTGAAGTAACACTCGCAGAACTAAAACTCTAAAGCAACTTGAGATATCTATGGAGGATAAAAGAAACAGTTTGTGGCAAAGAGAGAAACAAATTGTGCCTTTGATCACCAGCAGTTCATATATTATAAACATGTGCAAACACATGCAGAGAGGCAAGAGTCATTCGGAAATGCTATCACAACAAACAGATCTCTTCTTCCAAAAATGTAATATAATGGTATACATTTTACGATATACTGCTTTCATATATTGTCATATATTACACTCTAACATATATGTATCATCATAGTTGAAAATAGTTTAAAATGTTCACGTATTGACAATATATTATATTTGCCTAAATTGTATACACACATACAATATATTGCTTTGTGTTAGGAACTGTCCAAGGTTCTGAAATCCTCATAGCTTTGCTGTTCCAGCAGATACATGGGACATGGAACCCAGTTATTTCAGCCTTTACACGCTGATGTAGAGCAAAAGCATGAACTGTAAGCAGGGGGTAAAACAGGACATGGCTGACATTTTAAGCACTACTATTGCAATTATAACACACAAACCCATGGTAGATGGTATTTTGGAAAGTAGTCCACTGGCGAGCGATATACACATTTCATTTCATAAAAGACAATCAACACTAAAAATGTAAAGATGTGTTTGGTGCTTGAAGCATCATAGCTTTTCACTGACAGGCATAGGGGAGATGGTAAAGTATTCACATTGGTCGAAGGTAAAGCAGATCCACAGGTAAGGGGGTGTATAACAGGGGCGAGAGAAACACATCAGCCAGCTCAGGCTCTGTCTCTCGACATTCCCCACGCTACCCTGTTGCTCTGTATTTGGCCGTACGCACACATCCGAGTGCACACTGATTCAAACCCGAGGGCGTACGGTGTCATTAACTCTCCCTTCGCTGTGCGGGTTGTGTGACCCGTAGCAGAAGCTACGCTCTCCAGATAAACGTGACGGGGGCCTCGTGGCGGGAGCCTGCGCCTGTAACATAAATGGCTTCTTTAAAAAAGGCTGAGATTGGGATATTCATCATCTGGGCTCACGCAGGACGCAGCGGGGGGTCTGGGGAAGCAGCGGGGGGAAGCAGCGCTGGAGGGTATGGTGATATTAGAACAGGGCCACCGCGTCACGGCTGTGCACTGTAGACGCGTCGGGCTGCCAGGGCTTCACGACAAGAAAATATCAGCGTAACATCGACACTCTCCGAAGGGTTCTCTGGCTTATTTCCAGAGAGGAACGCTTTTCTGTTCGTTATAGAACCCTCTAATATAGGTGTGAGGTGCAGGTGGAATCGTGAAGAGGAACACAGGCCCGCCAACACCCCTGCGTCTGGAGATCAAGCGCCCTTTAATCATTCAATCATTTCGACCCTAACAAAGCACACCTCATACCACTCATTAGCAGCTGAAGGAGATCTCTAGCTGCTGAATGAGGAAAACTTTGTGAGGGTTGGAAAAATCCTACAGGAGAGTCGACCTCCAGGAACAGGGTTGGACAACCCTGATCTACAGAAAACCGTCATAAAAACCATAGGCATTCTCATGCCCTACGTACTTGAAGAGGAGAGTGAAACGGTGCCCACAAAGTCCACTGGTGTTAAAACTCCAGGTACCTTTAAAATAACACCTTGTGATCCAATATGATAATAAGGATAGGAAAAAATATGTTGCCATACTATTTATAACATTTACTGAAATTCTGTCACAGAAGACACAAATATCAGCTAATGAAACCCACATTAAATAGTTTGTACTGTTGAAAAGTGTGGCATTAGACAAATGCCTTTCGTTTAATGGGGTCTACATTGAGAGCTACTCAGTGATTTCTCAAACTTGTTTCAAATGATTAAAAGAAAGAAGTTGCAATAAATTAAAACAATCATTTGAGCTGACAACTTTCCCTCAGTTGAGAATGAGACTTCGGCTAAAGAACAGCAAAAAAAGAAAACAGCCAGACTAAAATACAGCTGCCAATCAGGAGAGCAATCAAAATGGATTCCTGAATGGCTCTCATCACACCTCATTCGCCTTCAACAGAATACAATAGAAACTGGTGAAAGGGAATTAGTGTGAGCAACCGAACGACAGACTGCTGTTATCAAGAGAGGGAGGGAGAGAGTGAGAGAGAGAGAGGAGAGAGAGAGAAAGAGAGAGAGGAGATAGGAGAGAGAAGAGAGAGGAGAGAGAGTGAGAGAGAGGAGAGAGAGGAGACAGAGAGAGGAGAGAGAGAGGAGAGAGGAAAGAGGAGATAGAGAGAGAGAAAAAGAGAGAGTGAGGAGAGGAGAGAGATGAGAGAGAGGAGAGGAGAGAGAGAGAGAGAGAGAGAGAGGAGAGGAGAGAGAGAGAGAGAGAGAGATAGCAAAGTTGAGTGCTACCAGGTCCTAAAATCCGCTACACTGTGGCAGATTATCTATCTGTGGTGAAAGGCATTAATCAAATGAATAGCTTGACCGAGACTAGACTCATTGAGCACATCCTGGCAATGCAAACTGCCCAACACAAACAGACAGGGCAGCCTCAGAGGACAGGCAAGACGCTGAGAGACTGCTGCACTTCATCAAAATAACGCTTTCCAAAAATAACACAACTCAATTCACAAATCCCTATCCGCCTGGACACAGACAGATTACCCATCATCCTCAGAGAGCAACAGAGGGGCTCAGCGCTAGCTGTCTAGCATGCTACTACCTGCCAGAAAGGCACATCTCTCATACCCTACCAATTTAATAATATAGAGAAAACAAATTAATATGTCAATAATTTCATATACATTTAAATTAATTTATTATTATTATTACTATTATTATTATGCGTCCAGGGAGGTATATCACAAAGCAGGGTTACTGAGTTAGCTGGATAAATTGAGAGGTTTTACTCTGAGCACTTACAGTATGCAGCTAACTCAGTCATCTTCCAATGTGGTATACCCCCCTGGTTGCTGGTTGTTATCAGTATTTGTATTTGTCCGTACTGCACGTGCTTTGACTACACAAATGACATGTCTCATGTAAATTAAAGTGAACGTTGAACTGTGATAGAGTGACACAGACACACAGAGGGAGAGAGAGAGAGAGAGAGAGAGAGAGAGAGTATCAGGATCATGTGTCCGGTGGAGATGTCCATGTTGGACTGTGATAGAGTGACACAGACACAGAGAGAGAGAGAGAGAGAGAGAGAGAGAGAGAGAGAGAGAGAGAGAGAGAGAGAGAGAGAGTACCAGGATCATGTGACCGGTGGAGATGTCCATGTTGGACTGTGATAGAGTGACACAGACAGAGAGAGAGAGAGAGAGAGAGAGAGAGAGAGAGGGAGAGAGAGAGAGAGAGAGAGTACCAGGATCATGTGACCGGTGGAGATGTCCATGTTGGACTGTGATAGAGTGACACAGACACAGAGAGAGAGAGAGTACCAGGATCATGTGACCGGTGGAGATGTCCATGTTGGACTGTGATAGAGTGACACAGACACAGAGAGAGGGAGAGAGAGAGAGAGAGAGAGAGAGTACCAGGATCATGTGACCGGTGGAGATGTCCATGTTGGACTGTGATAGAGTGACACAGAGAGAGAGAGAGAGAGAGAGAGAGAGTACCAGGATCATGTGACCGGTGGAGATGTCCATGTTGGACTGTGATAGAGTGACACAGACACAGAGAGAGGGGGAGAGAGAGAGAGAGTACCAGGATCATGTGACCGGTGGAGATGTCCATGTTGGACTGGGCGGGCTCCTCGCTCCACAGGGAGGTGCTGCTGCGGGCAGAGGGGCTGGGGGAGGGCCCGTCGCTGAGCTGGGATGACACGCTGCTGATCCGGGAGGTGTGCAGGGGCTCCGGACGCTCGGCGGTCTTCACCGCCATCCGCTGTCGACACAGCTCCTGCGAGGGGGAGGGGGGAGGCCAATTAGCCCCTCTGCCCACAACGCAGCCTGTCACTTAACGCTAAATCATGTGACACCTCCCCTCTCTGTTTACTTAACGCCGCGTCGTCAAATCGCTTTCCATCACGGCGGATTAGACAGCCCTCGGCGCACGTCACATGACAACAGGAGGACGGTCATATTCAGGGAGCGCTGCCTGGGATACGCTCACAGTTCACATGCTACACACGCCACACACGCTTAAAACTATTATTCTGTGCCTTTCAAAGCTGAGGTGTTTGTGTTGGGTAAACGTGCACCTTCAGAGTGAAGACAATGATATGTGCTTTCAAAACTCACTTTTTAACTGACAAGTACAGACACTGATAAAGAGTTGAAATGGAATCCTAGCTTCTGACATACAATCTACATAATAGGATAACAACTGACAAAGTTATGGACACAAGCTAAAAGGATCACTAAAAGTTCACTAAAGCCCCACAAATAAAAATATTGTGTTGGTAACCCCTAGTGAAGAGCATATCTTTCAACATCACTGTGTCATGGTTTTCATTCAAACATCCTCCACCACAGCTCCCAGAATCAACACAAAGGCAGTCAGGAAAGAAACATCCTCCTGACAAACGTACACACAGCATATGACACTTTCTGTTTCTCTCTCACCCACACACGTGCACACTCCTCGGCTAAGAAACAAAGCTGCAATTCACACATATATACACACACATGCACACACGCACACACAAACACACGTACCCACATGAACACATACATACACACACATACACACACATGCACACACACACACACACAAACACACACACGCACATACCCACATGAACACATACATACACACACAAAGAGGCACGTCCACACAATCACACTTGTATTTGTGGGCAACAGTGAGCATAAACATGGAAACACAAGGATTACCAGCGTGTGCAATAAAAAGAAGACAATATAGAGCAGTGTAGCAGAAAATTACAGCACAGCTATAAAATACTGTTTCTAATATGAAGTGCTTTTATGTTGTTCTGGGATGAAAATACCACAGTTGTGTGGTTTTGTCAGCACCTTATGTAATTCTCATATGGAACCACTGAAATGGTGTAACCTATATATAAAGAAGGGTGTTGTTTGAGAGAGGACCCATTTTCAAAAACGAAATGTCTTTAACTTCAGAAATGTTACTGTATGTTTCAGATTCAGTTCCCGGTTTCACCGATAAGCTTGGTAATTTTCATAAAATTCTAGTTTTTTCAAAATAAAACAGTACTTAATTTAATATATAAGCTTTAATGTACACATACATTATTACATTATTATTGATTATGTTTTATAACTTTACATCACTTTCATCTATTTGATTGCAGAATATTATTTCCAAAATGTGTGCATAAAATAAAAGATAATAGCAGTAAAAATATCCACAGTCAGCACGAGAGAAAAACGTATCATCACCATTAACAGTAATAGCAATGGTGATGTAAATATATTCAATAAGGAGATAATAACCTCAGTGCCATGAGAGTTCTAAGAGTGTTAGAGAGAAGCGATGGGGAAGTACTGTATGTTCCCTGTTTTTTATTACAAAAATTATTTCTGCGCCCTGGCACACCCCTAGCTCACAAAACCCCATCTTCCTCCCAAACCCCCGAATGGAGGTATGCATTGTGATAAATGCTAATAGCAGGTGGTCTCCTTTGAAATCCAGACCAAATCAAGCGGTTCATCCGCCCTTTTAGCCCCGTGTCAACATGGCCCCCGCATAAAATCAGCCTTATTGTGACAGCCGGACATCATTCATATGCAAATAAGCCCTACCTGTCCTCGCACTGCCCTGCCACTAATTGCCAAGATGATATTGTGTCTGGGTGACTGGGGCGACGAGGACCTCTAGCAAACCGCATTGGCAAAAGCAGAATGACACGCAACGCATGCATTTTACAGGCAACGGTAACCCTCTGACCCAACAATAACCCTCCATTTTTGGAACGTTTTTCTTTCAGAATTCTAAGTTCTAGAACTCCATTGCTTCCAATTATTAGAAGTGACGGTTACATCAGCATTAGAATGATTAGTGCAGAACATTCTAATCACACACAGTATTTGTGATCTTGCACCGTAAAGGGTTAAAGAGCGGGAACCCTGATCTGCTGCAGACCTCTGTAATAACCGTGCGTCGGGGGCCACGCGCGAACGTTTAGCGGCGGGATGAAGCGCCCCTCTCTTTGTCTAAGCGTTGGGTTGGCGGTGTTTCCTGTGATAGCGGCGACAGCCAGGGATTCCCGCTGCTGCGCCGCCGCGATGGCGGATGACAGGGCGTGGGCGAGCGGAGGTGAGCGTCGGGGGGAGACGGGCGGAGCGAGGACCCCCGCCATTCGGGAGAAGACGCCAGACAGGGGGGTGGGGTCGGTGGGCTGGGAGAGGGGCGGGAGGGGGGGGGGCAGTGATCTGCTAATTCCACGGCGCAGCAGGATCAATCATACTCCTCCATTATGCTGCACAGGAACTGTGGGGTACGGCGCACAGGAAAGAGCCCCGTCGCTCCCCAACAATACCCACCGCCCGCGGAGCCGCCATTGTGCTGGCTGGGCGGATGCGCTCGGTCGAGGCGCGCGGAAGAGCCGCCAAACCCCCCCCCCTCTCCCGCGCCCCCCGTCTAACCGCTGACCTTTCCGAGGCTGGGAGGTTAACACGGCCGGCCGCGGAGAAGCCACAGCCGACCATGCAAATCCTCTCACCCCAGAAAACATACACGACTTAAAACTTAAATAGCGTCAATCAAGAAAGCCAGGAATAAACGAGCGCAACGCTCAAGGTCAGCGCCGTGTTAAAACCGGTATTCATGACGTGAGTTCGCGGAACGTGGAGGGGCAATGGGAGGCAACCGGTTCCATCTTCGTTTGTGGCTTATTGATTTCCATCCGCACGCATCTCATCAATACTGTATCATTCTTTCATGAGACATCTGCTGTATTCTTCATTTTGAAGCTTGTTAGGGGCCATGTTTTCCGTCTGTACTGACATCCACATTTTGATGCATTACAAAAATTGTGAACACTTTAAATAAATTTCCAGAGAGGTGATGTTGGCAAAAATCTTGGAAAGGTTATTTATTTCCCTAAATACTGTATATCATTCATAATGCAGTATGTAGTCAGAGAATCAAATATTTTGCTTACACAAATGAAACTAATGCTTTCATTTTTTATCTTAATTATTTTCTTATTTGAGTAATTTTATTAAAATGTAATCAAATACAAATGCTTTCCAGTGGAGGTAAAGCCACAACAGCATTGCTTCAGCGATTGTTTTCACTTGATCGATACTATTCTTGCAGCAGAAGAAGATGAAGGCATCTTAGTTCTAAAAAAATGCTCCGTTCACTTTGTTTTGCATTTAGATTATTGCTTCAACATCACATACTGAATTATAGGTCTGAAAAACCATATATTTGTTTGGAGCTTGCAGTGACGCACTATAATTCATATTCAGGTGCCACTGCACAGTTGGCTGGCTGTGATTACACATCCTACAGGATGTGATATAGGCCTGGATTCATTCAAACGTCACTCCTGAGAGGTGGCCGACATTTTATATTCAGCCGCTTATTAGCATAACTTTCATTTGGCACTCACAGGGAAATGTCCATGGGATCTCTTAAAGGATGACAGAGCAAAATTCTGTACATTCTCTGTGAAATATAAAAATTTTGTGAATTGTTTTTGCAAAATTCAGTACATTCTCTGCTAAATTCAGCAGGTGAACTGGGCTGGCAATTCTCACTTGATGCATTTGTGCTTGTGTATACGTATATTATTTTACACAGATGTGTAAATTTATACACAAAAACAAAAAAACTGTAAAAAAAAATCTTACCACATATGTATATGGAATATACTGCAATATATTATAAATATGCAAAAAATATAATAATATATATTTAATGGAAGTAAAATATATTACTATTATCTTAAAATGCTAATAATAAGTACATTTGTGGTATATAGATAATATACTTATTTCAGTATATTTTGTAATATATTCCAGTTCCATATGATGATATGGCATGGCAATGTATGATATGAAATGGCACTACATTATATATATGGATTCTAATAATGTATGTTCAACAGAGATTCATAAATTCATAAATGTTTTAATATTTATTTATATCACAATACAAATGGATGGAAGTATACAAAAATAATCATGAGAGCAAAATTAATGCTTTGCCTTAAATGTTTTTGCTACTGGCTTGCCAGTATCTAATTACATTTATTGTTCATTTTACATTTACATTTTTGTCATTTAGCGAACGCTTTTAATCCAAAGCGACTTACAAGTGTTTGCAACAGTTCAGTCAAAAATATAAAAACTAATAAAAATCCAATATTATTATAATTATTGTTATTGCTGTTGTTATTGATGCATGTTTTCCAGAGTCTACTTTATGGTGGAAGAGTGGAAAAGTGGTGGTGTAGAATAGCATTAGATAAATGCAGCAAGGATAAATCATTTAATACCTTTTTTTCAGAAAACACTCAATTGTTAAAGCAAAAATGAAAGAAGAGTGCTTTGCATCTTAAAGAAAGATAAACCAAGCAACCACACAAACACATGTGCAAAAATGCACAGAAAGAGTAGAATTAGCTGTATAACAACTCTCCTGACTCTTAAAGAGAGGATGACATAACTTGAGCATAAGCACTTCAAGCTAGAGTACAATTACAGCATAGCATACTGTAGCACAGTAATAATTAAGGTAGGAATGCTGCATTGTAATATTTTCAGACAGAAATTGAAAGTGGTTGAGTACTATCATAAGCCTCAGAGACTGATGACAGGATGGTACAATATCCATATTTTAATTTAATGCTGTTCAATACTACAGGTAACTGAGCAATTATTTTCTTTTTTATGTGAACTTTTTCTTTTTATGTGAAGGTTTGCGGCACTATCACCTTCCCTCAGAAGAAAGTGACATGCAGAAAGTGACAAGAAGAGCACTTCTCTGCAAATGACTCAGATCAACGGAAATGATTTCTCCTGGATCAGGGACACTATTAGGGTCAGATCATTAGACTTTACATAATCACTCCAAATCAGAGAAAATGTCATTCTTGGAGAAACGGGCTGTTGCTCTTCAGGCCTGTCTGTTCCCTGTGTGAATTCTTTCATCTTCCGTTCATCACACAGAGAAACGGTTGGGCTCGCCCTCAGCGCAGGCTTGCGGCAGACACATCGGGGACGGTCGGCATAAACAAACGGGAGCGCGTGACGTGGGAGGACGCGAGCTGAGGCTCCAGCGCTTTAACAGCTCGTCATCGCCGGCGCCCAGCGCGCTAACCGCCGAATGCTAACGATAAGAGCAGACGGTTCCGCTCCTTAAATTTATGTGTGTCAGGGCCCTTCGCGCTGTCCCACAGAATAAACCGCCCACCGTTGCTCCGAGGACGTCATTCAGACAACCAATTACACCCAATACAGCAGGTATTGTAGTATCTGTATGACGAGAGAATGTTTTGTGCTGTGAACCCAAACCCACATCACTGGCTCAAGCTTTCTGATGGCAAGATAGTGAAACAAAAAGCATTTTTTACTTAAAAAAAAAGAAAAGAAAAGAAATAGGAGTAGTACTCGGCAAAATAAAAGGGTCTGACCAGACAGGCACATTAAATCAATTATACGCCCACGCAGGCACACAGAAAAGCCAGCACAGTTTTTCAACATCCATTACAAAAAAAAACGTTGGCATTTGAAGCCGGTCCCTAAGACTGTGTGACATATGAAATAAATAATAAAAGCGCGGCGCGCTCATAAATACAGCTGAGGGGTGAGCAGCCTGTGTGCAGGGTGACGGTGAGGCGTCACCCCGTGGGCAGGGAGCGTCTCTAAAGAGCAGGCGTGGTGGGTGCTCGCTCCAGCCCCTGCTCCCGAACATGAATAACTGCGCGCTAATGGGGGGATGACAGCCCGCAGCTGAACTGGGCGGCGATGTTTTCGCGCGCTCACAGAGGCTTTCTGCCCGGGGATGTGCGGATTCCCCTTCCCGAGAGAGGAAGATGACGGTGGGTCGTCTGGGAGACGCGGGGACGCCAGGCCCACAGGTCGCTGAAAGACGGCACGCGCTCCTCCACAGTGCCACGGTCTGCCTGATTAGCCTCCGACGCGTGCCCTGCCATTGTCTTTCAGACGGGCTCGTACACGCACATAAATCTCCCCTCTGTTCGGCCGGAGAGCCGCCTATTTAGCCTGTTAAAGTCATCGGGCTTCACTGGGTTTATGCGAAATAAAACGCAACCCAAACGGGGTGGGATGGATCCAGTGCAATCAAACATACCTGTGACACGATATTGAGTTATTTCAGCCAGAACGCTAATAGAATTTATATAGTGATAAGGCCTGCTGATGCCTCATCCGGAAAATGTCCTGATAATTCCAAAGAGTTTGAACATGTTAAATTCTTATATATTACACACTCTCTCGAGCAGTGTCATCACTGACGCCGCAAGGGCAGGAAAAGGCTCATTTTATCTTGGCATCATGGAGGCCACTGAAC
>NC_083763.1:67577642-67687642 GCF_963514075.1 Conger conger
CCGGCAGGAAAAACACATTTAACGTGTGGATGGGACTGTTTTGCATAGGCTTACTTGAGCAAATGTGTGTGTGTGTGAGTGTGTATAATAATAATATATATATGTGTGTGTGTGCATAATATATGGGTGTGTGCATATGTGTGTGCATGAATTTGATCTAGAGTATAGATCAAACCATGTGCATTTTCCATCAATTAAGAAGCAAATTAGAAACCTTGTCTGCAATGTGCCTTGCTTCCAAACAGAAAAAAAGCTTTAAAAGTAATATCAGCAGCCCTGAGCCCAGATGTTGAGATACCTGGCTCACACAAGCACTCATTAACATGTTCTCTGTAACACACAACATGTCTGCCGTGTCTATATTGTTCATACAAACGTTCCCACAGAGGCGGCCATGAGGACAGGGATTAGGGATGTTGGGCTTCGGGATTTGTTTGTGAAAAATAGCTTTTCCAAGCAGCTGTATAAGTTTGACACCCTGTTCCATTCCTACTAATGAAATGATTAAGTGAAGAAAAAAAAGACATTTAGCTAAATGAGAGAGTAAAGTGTAGGATGCACGCATGGCGTATGGTGTAAGGTTTAGCTGCACACAAGGCCATTATACAGAGGCAGCCTCAGAAAGGCTTTAGATGCCACCCCTCCCTCACTCTCAATAGGCTTAACACTTTCAATCGAATTACATGAAAAGATCTTGATGAATAGAAGATTGCGGTTAGCTAAATAATGTCTACAATTAATTATAACTAAACAGAGCAAATGCATTTAGATTTCCTAATTATGTTTGGCGAAACAGGGGCGGAAAAACAATAAACATAAATACTAAAATGAGCTGAGGGTATTGGAGGTGTCCAGTTGTACGATCGGGCCAGTTATTTCAAAGGACAGAGGACAATACCAGTCAGGGCACGATGCTTCAAAAAAATATACAATCATTTCTAAAACAAAATATAACCAACATTATTCAAAATCATTTGAATATGGTGTATGCAATTATGTGGGCAGTTATTTCAGAAGAAAATAAGAAGTTAAGAACTAATATGGAAATGCGGGAAGAGATGAAACAATTCATGGCCTAATTCCACTGGTAAGTTCTTGATGTTATGACCCTGAAAATGTTCAATATCTTTGTTCAAGAGTAACTAGCTTTTGGCTTAAGCACACTTTCTGTTTTAAAGTATCATTAAATATAGTACACAGAAGTTGGCCCAGGAGTAATTTCTATCTGACGAAGTTATTATACGCTTGAAGTGATTATTATTTGTCTGAATAAATTACTTAAATGTTCAAAAACAATGTTGTTTCAAAAATTACCTTGAAGGTATTACTTGGTTTTAAAAATTAACTTTTAAGATATTGTGCTATATTTTTCAAAGCAAATATATACCTTCTTTTTTTTTTTTTCTTAATAGATCTCCTATTGGAAACTTTTCAAATGAAAAGAAATCATCACTGAACTCTTTTTTTTTTAAACGTCCCTTCCTTTTTAAAAACCATAAAGCATTGTCTCCAAGATAAAAGGAAAGAGGGCTTTGTCTAATATCAAATGACTTTTGTTCATTTGTCATGATGAAATTAAATTTTCACATTTGTATAGAGAATCTGAACTGACCTACACAGTCTCTTCTCATAATTACATCATTTTAAGAAGCAGGAATTATACTGCATTCACTGGCCTTTCTTTTTTCCCACAAGAAAAATAAATGGGTCAACAGAAAAAACTTTTATCTACAAAATCCACCAATTATAAATTTGACAGAACAACTTTGAATTTTTTTGTATTAAACGAAAGCACATTTAGCATAAAACAACAGTTATGTTAACATAACTTTCACATACATGTAGAATTTGCCTTCAAACACCAATAGAAAGGATATTTTTCTGCACTTTACATCATGATTTTAATCCAAATTAAAACTCAAAGGTCCTTAAAATGTATATTCAACAGAACACCAGAAGAGTAGAATTTTCCAGCAGTTCACGAAGACATGGGACTGAGGAATAAATAGAAAGCGCATAAGACATGATCACCCCGTGTGATTTTCGCATCTTTACACGCGCTCTGTAAAACGCGGACACACACTAGCTCCAGCCGAGGTTCCGGCTCCATTCATCACCTGAAATAAGGCCGGGCTTATTAGTTCTTGCCATTTTGTAAGGCTGGAGATGGAGGGATTGAAAGGCGCTGGTTCTCTCTGCGAGGGGGTATGAGGGATTAGCCGAATCCACACAAGACAAAGGGCAGATGGATTTCTGGAGCTCTGGCTTATTCAAATGATTGAGAAAGGTCACGGTGAGAGCCTTGCCCACATTCAGCGGAGAAGACACAATGATCTCTCACGACCTCTGGCAGTGCAATACTTCTGAAAAGTTGTCGTCACCCCTTTCAGTAAACAACCCAACACACGCACGCACACAACCCAACACATGCACACACACACACAAACATACAACCCAACAGACGCACGCACACACACACAAACACACACAACCCAACACACACACACACAAACACACACATGTGGATACGTACACACAAACACATACACACACACACACAACCATATACACACAGATACTCACACACATGCACACACACATAAATGCATGCATACACACAGAAACACACACACAAATGCACACACATACACATGTAGATACACACAGAGTCACACACACACAAATATGCATACACACATATGCACAAGCTAAAATGCGAAATCACACAGACACATACACTCACCGGATTCTCACCTCAAAAATTCAAATTGCGCCACTGAAATGGAGAATAACTGAAGCTACACATTGCTTTTAGATGATGAATCAGTGGAAACACGTTTTAGGCAGATGTAGCCTTTTACAGATGGAGGAAGCGCTAACGGTCTGGAAAGGTTATCTTCATTCTCAGGTCTGAATTATTTTCACTTAAACAGAATTAATCTGGGAGCTGAACTGAGCCTCCTGCAACGTACATACTGTTTAATGTACTGATGAATATTACTGTCTAACGGGAGTGGCAGAGCAATGTTCCACTTCAAAATACTGTATGTTCAGTTATAAGACCAAAGCCATGAACCGATTTCAATGATTCAGCCACAAAGCAAAGCTGTGGATGTGCTGCAGTAGATATGCAATTAAGTCCTTTAAGCAAAATTGAAAGTAAAACTGACAATCACCAGATGAAAATCCATATTCCTGTCAAGAGTACTGAGCCTGTAGTAACACATGCAGATAGAGCAGTGCTGCTAATTAGATCCTTTTCATGAATATCCTGATAATTATGTTAAATCAATAGTAACCAACCAGCCTAAAAGGTCCTGAAAACATAAGATGGCTGTGCTGAGAATATGGAATAAATTCAGAAGAAAAACAGTCATATTTATACACTTCACAGCAAAAAAATGCAATGAAAGAAAAAAAAAAATTACCCCAAAATTATATGGAAAAATAAAGATGACAAATTTGCTATACTCTAACCTATTGTCTGTGGACATGAGACATGTAATCACTTCATTATATTCAGCAGGGAAGTGAACTTTATTTCAGAATTTTGACCTAAATTGTTAATTATTATTGCACTTCTAAATTATTAATTATTTCAAAGTATATTTGGAGGAAATAAAATATGTAACAAAAACGTCAGAAAAGCCTGCATGCATGACAAAATAAAGGTAGGTAACAACTTTTACATTTTTTATGATAAGAACTATCGATTATTCCCGACAAGAGGGTAACCACAAACCGATACAATATTTCACTCTCCCGTATAGCCTGCAAACCCATAAATGACTTTAGTGAATGTGCAAACTTTACGTTGAATTACCCAGATGTGCACTTCGGCGGTCTCAATGGAAGGCGCTTAGATTTAGCAGGTGAATTGCGATAACGTTCAAATTTAACGAAATGCACAAACATACAATCTATGCAATAATGTACGCCTCGATCATGCCCCTCTCCCGTTAGCGTAAAAAATTTCGAGCAAAATCCATCTGCCTTGACAAGAACACTTAGATGGCTAAAGTGACGTGAATATCGAGATAGTGATTTATATGCAACCACACTGCCCAGAGATCAATGATGAAAACCACAGCAGATGAAAGCAGTATTAACTGAACACCTCGCTACAGCAGACACAGACCGTCACTTGAGCATGGCAGTTCGCGACAGAATCCAAATGTCACAACCCAGTTTGCAGGGTGAAATTAAACCGTTAAGCTTCCAGGGGAATTACGACGCCGAAAGCCTACTACATTTGCGGCACGTCCGGTACATAACGCACAAATTAAATAGAGACAGAAGTATCATTGTATGCACGCTTGAATATATTTACCTAAATCCATTTCGAAGTGATGGACGGAGTGTTGCGGTTTTCCTCTCGTCGCGCAGAAGAGTAGATCTATATCGGCTATTCCAGAGGAGAGCTTTTCTAACCGGAGGTACCAGCAGCTCTGCAACCCCCCTCTCTCAATCCCCAGCCTAAAAGTTAGCAGCAACCTTCCCATCCGCCTCAGCAGCAACAAAGCCTACGCTCGCCGACACGCTCTCATCGAGGAGTAGAGGGAGAGAAGAGAGAGAGCGAGAGCGAGAGGGAGAAGGAGAGAGAGAGGGGGAAAAAAACGCCCGCCAGATTTTCAAGTCTTACAGAATTCGGCAGCAGGACTACTGAGCCCCTCCAGTGATGGTGCGGTTTTGAAAAGAGAGGGGAGGGGTTTTCCTTTTTTTTTTGTAAGTGACCACGGACTGTGGGTCTGAGCCCCTCCTTATATTCAGCGGCCTCGGAGTCCCTGTCTGTAGCACATGTCATATCCACTGGTTGCTATAGTAATGCCTCCACATGTTGCCAACAGCGATTGCTTAAGGTGGGACGTTTTGCTAATAAGCTTGTGGTGGATATTGAATATGAATGGACATTGGGTTTGTCACTCATTTGTAATGCTGCTTGGGGTTTCTTTTTTTGTGAATCGCGATTCCCTCTATCTGTCTCTCTCTTTCTTACTCTCTCCCCCATGTTCTTGGCGTTCGATTGGAACTCTTAAGAAAATGGAAACTTGAGGAAGCTGACAACAATAATAAAATAAAATAAACATCAAACACATGGATGCAGACACACACGAGCGCGCACACACACACACACACACACGCACACACACATAGAAAGATAGATATAAAAGGTTTGACAATTTTTTAAAATGCATTTCCAAAGCCCCTTTCTATCAATTCTCATCATGTACTGTATACTCTGTACACATTCTACCCCAGAACTGAAAGAAAGCCCATTCAATAGGTGCCATGTGTGTTGAAAGACAACCACTAATTTGAATGATGATTTAAAATCATTCATCAGTAGAATTTGGCTTTATAAATTATTTAAATGCCTTTTTTTTGTGCAAGCTTTTTGAAGAATGAAAGAATGAATATCAAAATTCACTGCTGTAGGGTTTTATAAGCTGCACAGCAAAATCCTGGAATCTGAGTTTTTTTCTTCTTTTTCTAAATGCACACAAGAGGCTTTGGAAAACATCTTTGCTTATCACTGAAGAAGAAACACTTTCCACCCAATAATAAAAAAGCAAACCCTGACAGAGTAAGCAGCAAAGAACATTTCCCCCGGCAAACAAATCTCACATATAATACTAATTACTTATTAGTTTGAGAAATAATGACGGCAGCGAGAGCCACAGCTGCAGCAAACAAGCAGGGAGGGAGGGAGGGAGGGAGGGAGAGAGGGAGGGAGGGAGGGAGTGGGGGATTAAAGAAAGAGGGAAGAGAAAGACCAGAAAAGAAGGAAATCCTGTCAAATGCAGATGACGGGTTTTGGGAGGGCTCTTGAGTTTATCTTTCCATTCAATACCACTCCTACCGCGCTCCGCCATTGTTCCCCCGAGCGACAGCTGGAGCTGGCAGGCCAAGCGGCGGACAAAACCAGGCCTTTCACAGACGCACCGCGCTGCGGACAAAACCAGGCCTTTCACAGACACACCGCCCGGTGGACAAAACCAGGCCTTTCACAGACACACCGCCCGGTGGACAAAACCAGGCCTTTCACAGACACACCGCCTGGTGGACAAAACCAGGCCTTTCACAGACGCACCGCGCTGCGGACAAAACCAGGCCTTTCACAGACACACCGCCCGGTGGACAAAACCAGGCCTTTCACAGACACACCGCCCGGTGGACAAAACCAGGCCTTTCACAGACACACCGCCCGGTGGACAAAACCAGGCCTTTCACAGACACACCGCCCGGTGGACAAAACCAGGCCTTTCACAGACACACCGCCCGGTGGACAAAACCAGGCCTTTCACAGACGCACCGCGCTGCGGACAAAACCAGGCCTTTCACAGACACACCGCCCGGTGGACAAAACCAGGCCTTTCACAGACGCACCGCGCTGCGGACAAAACCAGGCCTTTCACAGACACACCGCCCGGTGGACAAAACCAGGCCTTTCACAGACACACCGCCCAGTGGACAAAACCAGGCCTTTCACAGACACACCGCCCGGTGGACAAAACCAGGCCTTTCACAGACGCACCGCCCGGTGGACAAAACCAGGCCTTTCACAGACACACCGCCCGGTGGACAAAACCAGGCCTTTCACAGACACACCGCCCGGTGGACAAAACCAGGCCTTTCACAGACACACCGCCCGGTGGACAAAACCAGGCCTTTCACAGACACACCGCCCGGTGGACAAAACCAGGCCTTTCACAGACGCACCGCCCGGTGGACAAAACCAGGCCTTTCACAGACACACCGCCCGGTGGATGAAACCAGGCCTTTCACAGACACACCGCGATGCGGACAAAACCAGGCCTTTCACAGACACACCGCCCGGTGGACAAAATCAGGCCTTTCACAGACACACCGTGCTGCGGACAAAACCAGGCCTTTCACAGACACACCGTGCTGCGGACAAAACCAGCCTTTCACAGACACACCGCGCTGTGGACAAAACCAGGCCTTTCACAGACACACCGTGCAGCGGACAAAATCAGGCCTTTCACAGACGCACCGCGCTGCGGACAAAACCAGGCCTTTCACAGACACACCGCCCGGTGGACAAAACCAGGCCTTTCACAGACACACCGCCCGGTGGACAAAACCAGGCCTTTCACAGACACACCGCCCGGTGGACAAAACCAGGCCTTTCACAGACGCACCGCCCGGTGGACAAAACCAGGCCTTTCACAGACACACCATGCTGCAGACAAAACCAGGCCTTTCACAGACGCACCGCGCTGCGGACAAAACCAGGTCTTTCACAGACGCGCTGTGCACTGTCAGGAAGAACAGCAGCCACAGTGAGGTCCAGCTTACAGTCACAGTGGCCGGTTTCCCCCACACCACCCGGCTGCTTATTTAAGGTCACTAAATTACGGCCCACGCTTCTCCCACATTTTAAAGACCAGCTGCCCCCCAACTCTACCACCGGCCCAACCCGTTTCCGATTACTCCAGAGTAAAATTACTATTACCTACGCGCCAGGTGTACAACCTAGTCTATGCTGATACAAGTAACTTACTTTTACTGTATATACACCTAGAAATTGACTATATTTACTGGGGAGGATGCAAATGTGTGAGTGCTCCCTCACCCCCCTCCACGCACCTGGGAACCAAGCGGGTAGCCTGCTGAACCAATTACCACCATGACTCGTACTTTTCTGTTTAGCTGACGTAGCTTGCAATTTCATTTTAATAAATGAATAAATCTTCATTGGAAATATCACCATTCACAGTAAGAAAATATGTTTGGTCTTTGTACCAAAGTTTTTGACTGGAATTAATTGAAACAATAAGTTTTGGGCAATATTACAGCTGAACAAAACTTGGTTTTGTTCACACCAGAAACAGTAAACGTCTAAATAACAATATTAGCTAGATACCATTAGACATTAGGGTGAGTTGCATACTCTTAAAAATGCAATCAAAATTCAGTAGACTGTAAGTTAGTTCTTTCCTAAAGTTTGACAGCTAACCACATTACGCTGATGCACACAGACCACAAACACAGACCACAAATGATACTCGGGGGATATTAGAGAGTATTAAGGGTATACTGAATTACGTGTGTAAACTATAATTCAGAAGAGCTGAGCCTCTTAGCCTGGATGTAGCTGTATAGAGTAAGAGCCATGTCATTAGCAGGCATTCAATGTCATGTGACATAACTGGCATTGTCCATCAAGTATAGGGTGGGGTTGAAGTTGACCACGGTTACTAAGGTAACTGCTGCAAACGTAACTGTCACCAAACAACTAACCAGGCACCGTTATACTTGCAGCTGTCATGCTAAATGGCCTCTCCTCCAATCAGAGTTCACCATTCTGTACATGGCAGGTAGTGAAATCTGAGGAGTGTACAGTTACCTACACTTCAGTGCTCCTTGTGTAGGATGCTGGTGGCAAGGTGGCTTTAACCTACAGAACACAATTAGTGAATCTAAACTAAACATAAATAAAATAACAACAAAATAAAATACATAGTGATTTTAATGATAAGAGGTGGGCTATGAAGACACATTATTTTAAAAATCAGCCATGCCATCACGATGGCAATGCAGTGATAATATTAACTACTGTATTGGGTTTAATTGTAGTTACTGGAAGCAGCCATTCATGAATGTCTCTGGGCCCAGTAAAATTAGATTGTGGGAAAGAATATGATTTGAGAAACTAAAAAAGAAAGCAGACAGAACAAAGTGTACATGGAGTACCAGACCCTGGTGTCCATTTAAGGGGGCCAAGGATTTAGTCAATTCTCTGTTTTAGCCCATTTTTAAAGTAAAAAATTCTCAAGATACGAAGACCTGCCTGTGTTAGTTAATCGAATATATGGCTGTGTTGATGCAGCATACTAATTAACCGGAGAATCTGAAAGAGAGCCCTTTTGAATGTTTAGTAATACTATAGGTGACCTTTATGAATGCACACACACAACCATTTCTAACAGGCTGTTTGTATCATTCTGAAATAGTGGTATGGTATTTTTTTTTTTTAAATGGGTTTTCTTATTCCCAACAATAATGGCAACATTTAAATGTAAAGATTTGCAAGAATCACTTGTTCAATGTCTTCCATGTTAAACGAAGCCCTCTGCAGCAATATCGCAGCTCCACTGTACTCCATACATTCAAAGCGACGGATGAGTTATTCCCTGATCGCCTTCATTACAAGAGAATTACGGCGCATTACACAGAAATAAACCTTGGATAAAGGCACGTTCTAGTGCTTCACGTCACTTCATACAACTAACTTGAAAAGGCATGCATAATTCTTCTGCATGACAAAAAAAAAGAAAAAAGTTTGATAGATGAAAATAGAGGCAGAATGATGAGAATGATGACAATAAGCCTAGTCATTAGCACCGTTCTCAACATGAGACCGCTATTGTGATTCTCAGTTCTGTCTCGAAGACACGGAAAATGCTAAGCACACATAAGAACGTGACTGCTCAATTGTTCTTCAGGCACGCCAAGGGGCCTATTGTGAAATAGTAAAATTCAGTTTCTGAGAAACTTCAATTTTACTAATGACACACTTTTAACTATTTACTACTCTATTATGGTGGTTCTGTGTTGTTATCTGGCAGCAGCTACAGTGGCACCGCACAGACTGAATGGAGGCATTTTCACAGGCCTTTCCTCTTTCTCAGAAACCTGAGACGACGGTGCGCGGTGCTGCTCTCTGCTGATCGGCACTGAGGCGGTTAACGCTGCCACACTGGGCCGAGCTAATTGTGCCAGATGGAAAAGCCCGACAAGCGCCAGTCGCCAGACACTGGGCTTCTGCCGATAAAAGTTTGGGAAACTGGGCCGCCGTGCCACATTGCCACGAACACCAGCGCAAAGACTGCCTTTCACGTCACGCACAGGAGTCAAATGGCGTCTTTCGCGGCCGCAGAATAGCCCAGGCCCGTCGTATGTCGGGGAAGGCCCATTTTGAACTGTAGAGAAAGGACCAAGCGTTACTACGAGCTGCTAGCACGCTGCTACGGGGCCTTAGCCTCCTCGTCCTGGCGCCTTTTCCTCTTTATGTTTCCGTTTGCTTTACTGTTGCTCGGTTTAAATGTCACAGTGTGATGCAGTGGCCATTAACCAGCTGATTAATTGCAGCACACATTTAAGCATTATAATTAGCTCCAGTTTAAATAGACTTTGAAAGTAGGGGAGATTTTACTCAATAAGACGGCAGGAGACATCGCAAGGAGAATTTGATATGGCTTCTGTCTTGCTAAACTAATTACTGGGTGTTTCTGCTAGCGAAATTTAATTAAGCCACATTTCCTTAATCTGAACATTAAATGGAAATAAACAGTGACAGGTTTTATATACACTTTCATTTCTATGTATTTGACCTTCAGAAATATTAGTAATGTACTGGGTGGTGCCAGCTTCATCAAAACAGCCCTAAACTGATCTCATTTTCAAGGCTACCCCGAGAAAATGAATTGTTCATAATTTTACCAAAATCACTTTTGATAGTTACCAAGTCATTCAACAGTCACCTGCAGAAATATAATGTAAGTATATATATGTTAAGTGCATGAATAATAATTTTTGCACTCATCTATATGGCTCTCCATTGTACATTCCCTGAGTTTGAGCATTGAGCTTTTACCCATATCATAACTTAAATACGTTTCACAAAAAGTCCTATATTACTATACTTTGGCCATTTGGGATTTGCCTAAATATTTGAGCATATAATATCAGTTGCATATAAAGTGAGCATATAATATGGGTTTTATATAAAGTGAGCATATAATATGAGTTTTATATCAAGTGTGCATATTCGCCTTTTTGGATTTTTTTGCATTCTTGGACCTCCCAAAAGCTGCACCCCCAACCCCATTAAAATCCTGGCACCCCGTTAATGTAAAAGCACTGTGCATGGCTTTATAAGTTAGTCATGTCTTTCCCGCTCTCATTGTGTTGACATTGACCTATAATTTATCTGGAATAATGTGTGCACAAGCTGATTTGTGCTCTTGTAAAATGTATTAATGTAAGTTCATAATGACTTTCCATATCCATTCAAAATGCCAATTAATAATGCGGTTTGCTATATTACATTAAATGAAATATGGAGCACCTCCGTGTCTCACTGTACCTCATTGCTTCAGTCCCTAACACCGCATTCGCTGCAATAATGCATCAAAACTAATGAGCCATCTTTCCCTGTTTCATTACCCAACGCACACGCCATTCCATTGTTTTAAATGTTGCTAATCAATTTATCTTAAGGTGTATTAAAATGTACACCGCATAGGCAGTGTTGCATGTCTGCGTAGTGTGTGTTTCACTGTCGGCAGGGAAATAATAAAACGAGTACAATTGGGAACAATATGGCATTCAAGGGCAGATTTGCGCACTGTGCACTGAAACCAAGCCTGTTGCAGTCAATCTTAGGCATAGGGGGGGAAGAGGCAGTAAATGAGATTTAGATCATAAATGATTTTTAATGTGAAATGCAACATTGAATCAAGAAAGTCACAATAATCCCAAGCTATGCACCCAATTAGTCTTCATATAATCTTGGTTAGCATTATTCCTGCCAATACTAAAGTAGTGGTAGTCCCAAAACCAAATGAAACCTGAAAGGCTGAAGTCAGTGGTATGAGCCCTGATCTCCACACTGTCCACAACACGATCATGAGAGAGTGACAGGTCTTTCAGGAACTCTGTGCTGCGATGTCACAGTCCCCGATTTGTCTCCAGGACAACTAATTAACCGTTTACTCTTCAGACACATTATAAATGCTAGCAGACCCGGATGCTACTTTTGATTCTGTTCCCGCCCCCTCGCCCCCTATTCGCCCGGCTGCTGTAACATGTTGCCGTGGAGATGCCTTTTTCTTCAGGTAATCGAACGACATTCAGGACGCTGAGAGGGTAGGGCTCTGCGTCACCCTGCTGTGTAGTTTCTCCCAGTTTTTGTATTTTCAAGAGTTTTTGGCTGCAGAGCGCATATCGCCTTGTAAGATTCCCCTGACCAAGAGCGACGCTCGATGAAGGCAATTACTGGTAAGACGGGACCGGCTGAATGGCTTTGAAGCCTTTTTTCAATGTCAGCTGCTCTTCTGCATAGAAGAGTTTAAAGAAAATAAAGTTGAGGAGGTTGTGCTGGAACACAGTATTGCTAGGTGCTACAGTGAGATTGCATCATTGCCTGAATGAGGAGGAAAACAGCGGGATTCTCCGGCTGAGACGCTTTCATACACCTTTAATGTCGGGAAAAAAACCCTGCCTGGAACGCAATTCATTCTAGTATGAGTTTCATTATGTGACGAGACTGAGACTTTAAGGTTAGGACACCTATATGCTAAATAATCTCAGCTTGATCACTGCAATACACCAATGCTGTACAGCAGTTGCCCTTTCCCAAAAAAGCAAAAAGAAAATGCACTTTTGCTGTGAAAAATGCCTGGAAGTACAGAGTTTTCTGAAAGTGCAGATGCAATTCAATAAACCATTAATGCCGTCTAATATCCCTGAAGCATCATTTGTGGTGTTTGTGCAGCGGTGTAATGCGGTTAGCTATCAAGCACTGTGGTGCTTCCTTTATAAAGCCCCTGTTGCCACAGGAGGAAAGAAAGGTCCAAGCCCATTGGCCCTGAGCTGCAGTGTTGACCAATCACCTTCACCACATATTACATCCACACCTCCAATCAATATCTGTGGCTAAGGGCTAGTATTCATACACAAAGACCAGGAATATTCTATCATATTTCACAGAAAAGGGACATTCACTTCAAAACGAAGAGTATATTTAGACATGTAGTGTGCTAGGGATGCCATTGAGGCCATTTCTGAGTAAAAAAATAAACATAAGAATAATCAATGTCAGTGAGTAGCTCTTACATACTATAGGCACCTGCTTCATGGTAAGAAATGAGTCTTTCCCAAAATAAAATTAGTTTCTTTCCACTGCAGCCAAACATGCTGAGAGAATTAAGAACGAAGGGGAAACTAATAAACAAATACCAAGATTAATACTGTTACAAAAATAGCATGGTTCTGCTACAGCCTTTGAGTGATTGTGATAAATAATTCATACATTCAAGTGATGCTGTTAGCGTCGCTACGTTTCTGAGGAGGAAAAAGGATTAGACGCTTTCTGTAATACCAGGAAATTGGACTAAATACTTCAGGGGCCATTGCTATCAGATACACCAGCATGTTATTATTGTTGCAGCTGAGGCAATACAAGATGTGGGAGGAAACTAAGTACACTAAATACACGAGTGAGGTTTACTGACTCTTCTATTTTTACAGACAGCAAAATTATTATTTTTCTGTTTAAAAAAAAAAGAAAACTTGCAGCAGATATTGGTGGAATTCTATTTCCCATATTTTTTGGATGTTCTCTTTCAAATTCACATTTATTACTCCGGAAATCATCAGTGGCTGTGCGCAGTATTGATTCTTCCTACTGAGTCATTCAGTTCCGCGGCCACAAAATAAACAACTGCCAACCCTCAGTGAAGTTGCTGGATATTAATGTAACGGATGCTGTTAATACTGTGTGTGGGTTGTTCCAGAGCAAGTATGTTCATCAGCACCATCATCAGCACAATCGGACCCCACAGCTTGCCGCAGAGCCCGACCTAGGTGGTACGAAGACGCGCGGTGAAAATGAAAACATCACCTTTTACAGGTTTGTAGCGCGTCCCTCTCCCAGTGGCTCGTGGGTCGGTGTGTTCAGTCGGGCAGGGTGTGCGTGGATGTTCTTACGGTCGGACTGAGAGGAAGTGTGCTCTGATGGAGCTCGGAGGTAGGGAGGTGAGTGGGGGGGGGGGGTGAGAGCTTTCGGGCTGCCAGCTGAGCCTCCACACCCCCTCTCTCTCTCGCTGGTCTGGCTCACAGCCCTGCTCTCTGTGTGCTAGGGCCCAGGGTCCTCTGGGGATGGCAGCAGCACAATATCCACCCAACAGACAGAGTAGGTATGCTCTTAAAGGCTCACCTGTGCTTTTATCAATCTGCCCACCACAGGGAAAAAGCATTCACCGCCAAACATTTGATGATTTTTTTTTTTTTCATTGGTTTGACCACTCAAGAACAAATCTTGCAAGATTGCTCATGTCCATGGTTCCATAACCTTATTTTCATGCACGAACCACCCGTACAATTACCAACATCTTACCAGGTGACCTAAACGGTCAAACACTGAGGCTGCAGATCTCGAACCCGAGCCCATGTTCTGATGATAATTCGCCTGAGCTGGATCTGAGCTCACATGCAGACTGTGCTTTAAGAAGTACGCGTAGCCCCTCCCCATGTGCCCTTCAGATTAGCTTGTTAAAATGGGCCTGCTCATTGTTTAAATCTAAGACACGGCATTAGCGTGCTGAGCAGCTCACAGCCATGGATACACTGTTGATCAAGGTGAATTCCACGCCCGTCTTCCTGCTTATCCCTAAAACCCCATTTAATCCCGGAGACGTTCCCGACCGCATTCTGAGACTGAGGATCATGACAGCGATGTCGCAAAGTGGAAAAAAAAATGTACAGGCTTACAAAATGGAAAAGGATGTGAGACAGGGAATATCCACCATTTTGTCATCCTGGGTATTTCTAATAAACACGTGGGTTGGAGTTGAATTGAAAATCCTGGAGTACAATATATAATATCGCAGTACAAATTTAATCTCAGATAGGAAGTGTAATGTTACATGAAGCTGAAATTTTCCTGCATTGATTCACAAGAGTAAAAATAATCATTTCTTCAGCAGAGCAGGAATTAAACCAGTAAATATTATTTAACGTGACAAGTCCTTAAAAGCCGAACAGAATGACATTTTAATTAAACCCTGTGTTAGAAGCAGAATTCTGCTGAACTACAGTTTTAAATGCATAGTATGTAATGACCTGATAATAGTGATGACAGGAACAATTCATGCATGCAGACCTATGGCCTGGGCAGTCTCCTGTTCACATGATCAAATGGAAGTTTGTGGAATAAAACTGTGTGCAATTCCCTGCAACGTTAACCTTGTGCTACAAACCCAAAAAACGTGTTGCATCAGACCTGACAAAACGCTTAAAGCATTACTTCAAGTTTCTAAAACTTTATACTCAAAAGTTGAGGCTGAAGTGCTTTGTGGGTATGTGGAAAAGAGGCGGTGGTGTACAATGGGAGAAAGGGATCAGATGTGTTAAAAGGTTTATACCAGGTCAGCTTCTGCAATTAAGAGCCTCATATCAGACTTACGCCAGTGCGTTTGATGAACAGCTATTATCCAGGAAAGAAATGGATTTCATTTAGAACACAGCACCCTGAAGGTTCTCCCCCACGAGCCAGACAATTCATTACCCCTCCCTTTCTCTCCTTCACCACACTCTGACACCTCTCCAGTGATTAAGGAGCCAAAATGATAATGCATAAGACATAATCGCAGACAATAACATAACAAAAGTTTAGGATAAAGCCTTTCAGCGTAGGATGTCATTAAGCAGGCCGGCTCAGAAGTTCGAATGCGGTAGAGATGTGAGTCATTATGTGTGTGTGTGTGTGTCTGTGTGTGCATGTGTGTGTGCGCGTCTGTGTTTATGTGTATGTGCATGCAGCCATGTGTGTATGCGTGTGTGTGTGTGTGTCTGTCCATATATATGTGAGTGCGTGCTTGCACACGAGTGCGTGTGCGTATTACTGTTTTGGTATAAAATAAAAGGAAATCATTTTATAATTTAAGCAGCTTTTCTTTGAATTTATGAAAATGAAGTCCCAGCCACCCGGCTGGATGCTTGAGTTGCATCCCAGCCGACCTCGGCAGGGTTTTCAGGAGCCCAGACTGCATCCGTGGTTCTGAACGTACAGAGCTGTGACTGTCCCAGCCAGCTGTAGCACTGTCTGCCCGTTCCTGCAGCACTCCCACAGAACCGTCTCCGTGACTGCATCACTGTGGCTGAGGGGGCCTCCAAAAGCAGCTCTATGGCATTGGAGCTGTATTACGTGGTTGACCAATTAAACTGCATTTGCTGTAAGAGAGTATTTTCAATCGAAGGCGAAGCTAAATCATTCTGCCTTGGTGAGTGGCATTACATACAATGTACTGATTGCAACCTCACTCACCCCAACTGTCTGAATCAAACGACCCGGTTATTGAATTTTTACCAAAAAATATTATGATTAAAAATTGATAATTTAGCAGTACATCTCAAAATAGTGGTTCACAAAGGGAAAAATCATTTCCGCTGACAGTCAGTGCTGATTGCTGGTCTTGTAGATCACTCAGTATTCCCACCGGTCCTGCTACAGGTACGCTGTACGTGTTAACAATTCAGATTCTATATGAATCAGCCTCCAATGATATCTCACTACTACTCCAACTTGCTTTGACAGACCCTTACAAACAAGATCACGTGTTCAACAGCCAACATGTGAAGGGCACACGTGTGAACTATAAAAATAAGCAATCCAATACGAGGCGGAGAAGGTGACCTATGCAATTCCAATTCACGTTTCATGATTTTCACACGAGAAAAGGCACATTTTCGATGTGATTTTTCAAAAGGGCTCTGTATCATATCAATCCAGTCATCAGAAGAAAAAAATGAATTCATACGTCCTGAAAGTACTGTCTTGTTATCATGTCCCAACCTAATGATAGAGTATGGATAGGTCATAAAACAGTACATAACATGTTTACATAGCAGCAGTGGAAAAGTCCTCAAATGTAATATAGACTGAATTCAAATCACACTAATCTCGAACAAATAGCAAATATCCCAGTACTACTATAGTGCGCTTACGGTAAACAAAAAAACCCGGAGTAACATGTAGGGTAGACAGTACGCCTGGTCTTTACACTGCAGAAATCCACAAGTCTTATGTCACAATACAGTATGTCAACGCACCGCACACGTGTAAGAACTGAGCACACGCCCACGTTAGCGGTCCAGCTCATATACATGTCATCCTGCTGCCTCCACACATGCCAATGCACTACACGTACTCTTCCACTGCCAAGCTAACACATCCCCACATCGTCAGGGCACACAGCGCACAGCAGTACCCGCCGTCGAGAATTCAATTTCAATTCAGTAAACTCAGGAAATGAATTTAAATGACATGTACGTATATAGAATTTCTGCAATATTCCTATATACAGTGGAACATTATTGGCTTTTTTCAATTCATGAATTCAATTTTGACTCATTTTCTGATCTGGCTGAGTTTAAATGGAATTGACCCTACCCCTGTTAGCGGTAGAGAGTTCAAGTGCACAGGGTCACGCACTTCAACAGACTCACCCATCAAAAACAAGACCAAACTTCACTCCGGCTGACCAAGACCTTTTTATCCATTCAACTCTGATCCTCATACTCAGCAAATAAGCCAGATTAATTACTCACTTCATATCTCGGTTTCAAAAGCAATCTGAATCAATACTACATATGAAAATTTCAGCCCTCCAAATGGAAATATGACAAGGACACGGAGGAAACCCTGTGACCCACAACGCGCAATGTCAATATGTGTGCATCCGGTCCATTGTGATCTCAGCTTTCCGGACATCAAACGGCATTACCTCAGGTGACGTTGAGAAATAAGGTGAAGGCCCAATTAACGCACATCAGCAGATTCCTCCATTACAAGCCGCTCAGAAGTGTCTGAAATCTGTCCACCATTTTGCTGGACTCCCACAGCAATATTACAAAACAACTGCATTAAGCAGCACTCACAAACTAAGAATTAAAGCCCGTCTTCATCTTCAAAGACGCCTATGCTTTTATTGTATGTCTACTTGTATTAAGCAGAGGCTACATTTTTCTGCCTGAAAATGCAAAACAGAAAATGACTTAGATTTAGAGATTTAATGAGGTTTCTGTGAAAAATTTGTATGATATTATAATCACTTGAGCATATCATTCAATATGAAATTCACAGAAAATACAAATTTCCATATAGTTTAAAACATCACTTAATTCAGCTCAAACTATACAGAAATGGATTGCTTTTTCCCTCGTTGATTACTTTTTTCCTAAAGCTATTCTGTGAGAATCTCAGAGTGCACTTTTTTTGAACGATCTCCTGCAAGTGTGCAAAGGCGAAAATGCAGCGTCTTCTGAACGCACCGTTTCACAAAGTATTCATTTATGCAGAAAACCTTTTTGAATGATGGGTTTGTGAAAGACAATCAATCCAAAAAAATTAAATGACAAAGACCTTGGCTTGTACTCAATCAAAATCTTTCCATAACTTATAAAAAATCATAAAAAAATAGTCAAGTGGACTGACTTTAAAATTCACAAACAGATTGGCAGCACAGGAGTCTCTAAAATTTGTCTGCTTGCCAAAGTGTTTGTGTAGAAAAACAGTAACCCTTGAGTTTTTTCTTTTTGCGAGAGAAAGTAAAGGAGAAATGTTGAGTCCCAGCCCAATGTCTTAGAAAAGCACTGAGAAATACACCAATGTACCACAGAGCACTTGCAGCGCTTTGGTGTCTGATATTAGGTATCTGTTAGAAGTAGAAGTATGAGAGTGAGGAGCAGGCGGCCATTTTGAAAACAAAGAACAGGCCCTCCAACAGGAAGAGGCTCCAGGAGAGAGGCAGGTGCTTGAGTTCAGGATCTGTGTCTCTTACATACTGTCTTTTAGGTGTCACAAAGAGCCAAGCCAGACCTGGTCTGCTTTCACCCCATAAATATTTAATATTGCCCACAAACTCGTCTGGGTTTTCCCTAGCCTCTCACACGTACTGCTAGTGCAGGGCTTTCACAAAGCTTCTCATCCATGCATTATTTAATTGCTTGTTTATATATCACTGGACTTCCTGTACCATGAAAGACTGAGACTGCCTCTGTAGCTTTTTATTGTAATGCGTTTGAACACTTGCCTACACCAACTCTCATCTTTATGTAATTAAACTTGTCATTTGGTTGTGATTTCTTGCGGGATACATAATGCATAACGCTCTCTGGGCAGCAGCGAGTGTACAGTGGTTTAAAGAGCAGGCCTTGTAATTAAGAGGTTGTAGGTTAAAATTCCAAGGAGGGTTACCTATAAGCCACCCTGGAACATGGATGTATGCATAAGCAACACACACACACACACACACACACACACACACACACACACACACGCTGGTACACCCTGCAGTCCAGTCGGCTCAGAGGACAGTGCTTAATTCTCACCTGGTCTAAAAACAGCGCAGGGGAGACACCACAGCGCTCAGGGCAAGGCGCGCTGCGGCACTTTTTCTAAATGTTTACCCCATTTGTCAAAGCACAATTGCTGTCACTTTGGTGTTTTGTCATTAGTCGTGAGGTTACGTGTGCCACTACAGGGAGCGGGGGGGGGGGGGGGGGGGGGGGGGGTGAGGTGGCGGGGGGCGGGGGCTGGGGGTGGTAAAGGAGTAATGCCGGCATAAATTTTCATTATCATCTTCATTAAGCACAACCAGTGGGAACGGGCGCTTATCCTCGCCCCTGTCATTGTCATGACAACGGCTCCCGAGTCTCGCCGACGCGAGGCGGGAAGGGCTGGACGGCAGCGCGACTCCCCCAGCTCTCCCTCTCCGGTGGCAGGGGTGAGTGGCGTCGTGCCAGGCCCCTTGATCCATCCCCCGTGATTTCTCTTGACAGGCTGATATGGTGTCCCGACTTAAGGCAATCACTCTGATTTCACAGTTTAATTACCGCTAATCTGGGGAAACGGGGCCAATGCTAATGAGCTGACACCAATCAGTTTGGGGACGTGAGGACGAGGCGTCGACGCGCCGCTATCTGCGCACCCCGCCATTTCTACAGCTTTCGCCCTCCAGCAAGTTTGTCAACTGCTGTGAATGTATAATGAAGTCAGTCCCATAACAGCCTGTTTTGTTTTCAACGCCGACAATGCCCACCAGAGTCTGGTACAGTACAGGTCAAGCACGCAGCCTTTAAGCTAGGTTCCTATATATTTACATACAGTGCTATAGCACGATTTACCATTTGTCGCTATGCTAATCTGAGAAAGAGTTTGTGTGTGTGTATGTGTGTATGTGCCCTTGCATGCATGTGTGTGTATATGCATGTACGTGTGAGTATGTGCACATGTGTGTGTATATGTGTGTGCGCACTGGCATGTATTTGTATGTGCATCTGTGTGTGTGTGTGTGTGTGTGTGTGAGGGTGTGTGTGGCTGCGTGTACGCCTATGTAGAAATCAATGAGCAGGACAATCGCGAGCAGAACCCTCTGGCAAAGTACATTAGAGCATGTCAATCTGGCGACACAGGTCCAGCTGACTGCAAGAGATATGCAGTGCTTATTAGAAAGGAGACACATCATTCTTTTCTATCATGGTCTATTGTGGCCAACAGCAAGCAGAGGAGCGCCCATCACGTGACCTCTCTACAACTTATTTATCAAAATGGAAAAAACACCACACAAATCAAGATAACACTTTCTCTGATTAAGGGACAGCTCACCAACTCGACAGCTAAAAGTGCCTGTTGAGAGAATAATAGTACCTGACATTTGAATGTCCCATTCTTTAATAATATGTTTTTTTTTCCCAAGCACCTAGCACAAATCTCATTTTAAATTCTGAATTTTTGAATATTACACTCACAAAGTAATTGATACACATGTATGTGTATGATATATGACTCGCAGTATTATATGATTCTTTGCTTTCAAAGCTGTTTTGCCGAAGGCCACAGTTGTATGTGTATAATGCAAATCATCTCGACGTCTGTGTTAGTTTTACAGAACAGAGCCTTAGTGTATCTGTTTTTTAATCAGGAGGAATCTACAAGTGCTTTTCTTGGCCTATGCAAAGAGTTCTAGGATAAAGAGACAACTGTACAGCTAATTATTTAGTACATCATTGCTCTTTCTCAGCAAGTGATGATTATGTAAGTTATTTAAAAGCTAAAATATGCTTTCAGAATAGAAGGGAAAATAATGCCTTCATTTGCTTTGTCAGCGTGGGCAGAGGTTGGTTCCTAATGAAATTTGAACATTTGAGTCAGGCAGGGAAAAGGATTAAAACTAATCTAGCAGGCCATTTTCACTTCAGAAGGTGGAAAAGAATTAGCATTTAATGTTTAATTCTCAATTAAATTCAATAAAAGTCAAAGACGCAAAGGAAAATATTTAATTTACTGCAAAGGAAGTGCTTTTTGTAATCTGTCGGAACAACAAAAATCAATTTACTTCCTTTTAGAATCACATCTTTTAAGTGCATTACTGTGTTAAAAAATAGATCAAGATTAATATGAAGATTAAATGAACATTTGCTTTTTACCAGGAGCAAGACGGTGTACAGGAATGAGGGAAGGGAAAGTAAATGTTAATCTATGCATTCGGGTTCTTCATTTGTCTCCCTCTGGTTCAAGCTTTGTGTTCTCTTCACCCACACTGATCTGCATAAAAGGTGTACACGTGACTTTGCATAAATGTGTCACTTCTCTGATGTACTATAATTTTCTATACACAATCATGTGAAGAGATGAAAGATTAGCCAAATAAAAGAGAAAATTATAATTGCGCATGCATATGAACAGTAGACAGTACATAGACACATGTAATTATGGTTTTCTTTTTGATGTGGCTTATCTTTATACACATACATTGTACGTACACTATAAATATAAACTGCATGGACATGACCTGACTGAAGAAACGTCTTTAATAAGGTATTTACAGGTTAACGGTAAACATGCGAGAATGAATCAGTGAGACAGGTGATTCTTAGAGAATCTGTAAGGCCCACTCATCAGTGGCCTCTGCTGCTGGATACCACAGCAATATAATACTGTGATATTAAAGAGTGACGCGTCACAGAGAGACGGACTGCAGCATTTATACACTGACAGAGGACCCCCCTCACACCAACACACACACACACACGCACACACACACGCACACACACACACACACAAACAAATGCACACACACGCACAAACACAAACAAATGCACAAACACACACGCACAAACACAAACAAATACAAACAAATGCACAAACACACACGCACAAACATGAACAAACACAAACAAATGCACACACACACACACAAACACAAACACAAACAAATGCACACACACACACACACACACATAAACACGCACACACACAAACAAATGCACACACACACACGCACGCACACACACACACGCGCATACGCACACACACACAGACACATGCACACATGTGCACACACACGCACACACGCATGCACATGCACACACACAAACACACACACACACACAGACACGCACGCACACACACATGCACACACACAAACACACGCATGCACGCACACACGCACGCATATTGAATACCCGCCACCACGTCTCTCGTGTTGACGTGCACGCTGATAAAACAGAGCTGTATTCTCTGTGCCAGCTGCTGTAACTCATTGGGTATTATCTCATATGATATTGCCACTCTGTCTTCCCTTTGAGCTGTCACCTCAATCACCCCTATCTGGACGCTTATTTTTACCACACGGATGCAACCGGCTCCAGTAAGATCCCCGTGAAAGGCTACGTTTTCAAAGGGGATCTGAGCTACTTTTATGGCGCTCAAAAAAAGGCGACTCAGAAGACCATCAATCCAATTAAACTATGGAGAGAATATAAAAGCAGCTTAACTGCCGTAATTTAATAATACCTAAATGTTAACCTTTTAATTCCCCGGGTCGTTTATGTTTTATGTGTTGCATGTAAAAGCAGAGCGTCTGGTAAATGTGTAATAAGTGTTGATGCATGTTAGGTTAGACCCCGCCCCCCAACACACACACACACACACACACACACACAATTCTTGCTCTGAACTACTGTCACAACTGTTAAACTAAAGAGCAGCTGCAATACTGTTTGAGGAAAAGGTCATTATAAATATATGAATTATAAATTATATTTACTTCAGTAGCCTGACATGATTGAAAGTGAATGCTTCCGGCAGAAATCTATATTTTGGAGCTTTGCGTGACGTGTGTGAAACACCACCTAATTTACTGTGAACTTTGCGTGACGTCTGTGAAACACCATGTCATTGGCTGTGAACTTTGAGTGACATGTTTTGAAACACCGCTTCATTGGCAGTGAACTTTGCATGATGTCTGTGAAACACCACTTCATTGGCTGTGAACTTTGGTGACGTCTGTGAAACACCACGTCATTGGCTGTGAACTTTGCGTTACGTGTTTTGAAACACCACCTCATTGGCTGTGAACACTGATTCCAGCACCTCAGGAGCCATTATTCACTAAGCACCAGAGAGAGAGAGACTGCTGATCTGGGATCAGTACGGCCTTCAGACTCATAAATAAGGTTAGAATATGGACAGAGCAAACCGCATCCTGGATCAGCACTACTACTCTCAGATGTTTTATGAATACACAGGGCCTGAATGTCTGCTGTAAGTCAGGGGAAGGAATGAGGTAATGCTTGCTACATGATTATACAACATCAAGTAATCGATTGTGACTGGAAGGCCCCATTTCTTTGCCTTCTCGGCTGGAAGTATTCACAGCTTTCTGTGACAGGAAAGTATCATCAGCCCAAAAAATAGAAGTTGCCTCCATTGTGCTCGCATGCCCTTCCCAAAACTGGCCCACCGGCAAAATGACCCACACAATGATAAATGGCAGAGGATAACTCACCTTCTCTCATATGCCACGTAAGGCCATGCCACCAAAGGTATGCCAGTTCCTTAGTACACCACATGCCAGTCCAAAATGCCACCACAAGCTTGAAGGCTGACATTTAAACTCCTGCCCAGCTGTGAGCCCTACAGGGAACCAACTGCACTCCCCAGCAATAAACAATGCCTATAGCAGTTGGCATGGAGGGCTGCGAGGTGTTCGTATGCAGGTGTTCATTCCAACCACTAACTTTACCTGCTGATTTCCCCCAATTAACACACCTTCAACCAGAGAGGATCAGCAGGTGTAGTGATTGGTTGGAATGAAAACCTCCATGGCAAGTGATTGGGCACCACCGGCTTATAATACTGGCCAACAGTACAGTGAACCAGCCATTCTTCACCAAGGCACTGCCATGTTCCCTATGGAGCCCAACTGGAGTCAACCCTGGTCTCGGTTTGGCTGCATGTTTTTCATTGTTACTCTGCACTTAATTAATCAGAGCAGTTGATTACACAGTTAACTCACTTCAGCTAGTTACTTGGCTGCTGAATTGGGTGCTAATTCCAGAACTTGTGGCTCTCCAGGACCAGGGTTGAAGTCCCCTATATTAGAGTCAAGCTCTTCGTATAATGGAACGCTTTATTACTTTTTTGTTGCTTTCCAATAAAATCGAGTGCCTTGGTGAGATACTCTGGAGGAAAGCAACAGGTTCGTATTCTTCCCGATACTCTATTCAAAGTTCCAGTGTTCCATGCTTTTTCCATGCACCTTTTTGCTATTTGATATGTTTGTAAGTTTTCAGTTAAAACCCAAGGAACAGAACTTATTTTTAATATAGGTAAGCAATATTTTTGTTCAGGGTACTATGTCACACTAAAGAGTAGCTTTTCATTAAAATGCTAATTTTAACGCAAGTTAACTAAATCACAGCACAGTAACAGGAAAGCATCATTTAAAAGGTGGCACAATGACATAACATTTAAGCACAGCAAAGTGTTGATTTATAAATCAGTTAAATACTTTCAGTCACTGAGACTTTGCATCAAGCTTAGCACATCCACTGCAACAATTCCCCAAGGATATATTTTTAAATACTTATATCTATTGTAAGAATATAGTAATTTCACATTTATACATTTTCACACTCCAATGCTATTCTGATTCATGGTACAGCAAGCTATGGACAGGCACACACACATATATAGCACAATAAATGTGGGTCATAGAGCTGAATTTACAGATACTTCCTCCACATAATTGTGGTCCTGAATGGCAGTGTAACCTGTGGCTGAGGCCAGCCAGAAGCCATATGAAACACTATCAAAGCCTCTTCCCCAGTCCAAAGGTCAGGGAATGGTAAAAGGTTGTGAATTAAAGATCTGTTCCAGGCTTTCATCAGTCGCTGCCAGACGGTCTCTAAAGAGACCAATCTAAACAAGGCTGCTGGCACAGCTGGCCATCTCCAATGATATGACATTTCACACAGAAAGCTGGAGTGGCCTTGGCATTTAAGAGGCTTTTAAAGAGTAAAAGCGCTTTCCTGTACTGCTGAAATTTTTATGCATGATGGTGTCACACATTCGCCCGTGCCTTTGGCTTATAAAAATTTTAAAATACCAGGGGCTCATTTGCAAGAGACCAGTGTGCGATTGATCATCCAGCCCAGCATAACCCGTGCTTCACACGGGGAGTTAAACACCGAACAGAGAGGATAAATGAAACTATTTAAACCAAGGACCAGATTCAACGAGGACCGCACAGGCTCTTTTACTTTGAGTTATTAATTCAAGCAAGTTTCAGATGTTCATATGATTAAACAAAATGGCTGCGTCTAGTCATGACTGAAGAATGCACCACAATTAGTGTCTGCAACTCACCGACCTGGAATTTCCTCTTCGTAATATAAAAGCTTATGGTGCCAGACATAAGCATTCAGGTTACTGAAAGAATCAAATACCTCTCTGAACGAGTTGTGCCAACGAACACAGTGTACTGTGCGTACCCTTGCTTAAGCCGAGATAGTCGGTAAGGTAAAACAAAGTTGCACTAATGCATGTGGCATTTGTTCCCTCGTTCTCGTAGTTAAAAGCCGACAGTTACGTAAACGGAATATCAGCAGAAACTGTCGGTGCATTCCTGTTGATCTTTGCCACGGTGAATTTTTAATCAGCGTTAAAGAATACTTGAAACACGTCTCCTGCCTCCTCCTCAGACTGCCTCCCACAGGCACTTATGTGTCCAGAGTAGCCACTGTCTGATGGGGTTATAATAGACCATTGCGGGCAGTTGAAAATGAGTCAGTGAAGACAGGATAACACAGCCAGTGATTTAAAAGAGCAAGGCTCTTCCCCACCTCTGCCGTCTCTCTGTTTTAATGGACACGGGTGGGACAAACGCGGAGGTGTGATTGCTCCTGCCCTTCAAGATGGAGGGGTTTGAGGCAAGCTGTAGGGACTGCTGTGTGTGTGTGGGCTTGTGATTGTGCGTGAGCGTGTGTGTTTGTGTGTGTGTGTGTGCGTGTGTGTGTGTGTGTCTGTGTGTGTGTGCGGGTGAGTATGTGTGTGTGTGTTTATGTGAATGTGTGTGTGTGTGCGTGAGTATATGCGTGTGTGTGTGTGTGAATGTGCATGTGGGCTTGTGATTGTGCGTGTGCTTGTGCGTGTGTGTGTATGTGAATGTGTGTGTGTGTGTATGTGAATGTGTGTGTGTGTGTGTGTGTGTGTGTGTGTGGGTTTGTGATTGTGCATATGTGTGTGCGTGTTCCTGCGCTGCATTGACAATCAGCTTGACAACGTTTTGTTTGCTTATGCATGTGTGTACGCTTGCATGTGTGTCCGTTGTGTGTACACGTCCACTGGCCTAACACCAGCTGTGTAAAGAACCATGAGTCTTTCACAATGGAAAAAAACACCTGATGCCTCCTACTGGGACTATAAGCCTTCCTCAATCCTGTGCAATTACCCGCTCACTCGCCTGGTAAAGGAGAGAGAGAGAGAGTGTGAGTGTGTGTGTGTGTGTGTATGTGTGTGTGTGTGTTTGCGTGAGAATGAGAGAGTGAGTGTGAGAGAGAGATAGAGAGACAGAGAGAGACCAGACCATGTAAAAATACAGACTTTGGGGCTAAGTCTCTGAACCTTCACTAAAACTGAAGGCACATCAATATCCACGCCTATGATTGCGACAGACTGGTTGTGACAAATGCCTCGGACAGAAATAGAAACCAATTGATTTATTCCTGTGCTTGCTTAGCGGGGCCCGTTGCTTCTCACACATGCTGCGAGCATTCCCTATTCAGATCAACATATTTTATTATTCTGTGTCATTCTGTATTCCTTTAGATCAAGTGCGAATGACCCCTTCAGATTCATTCTCTCTGTCTGAATCCGATAAGAAGTTCCTCAGAAGAGTCAGACAAAAGAGCTGCCACTGCACACACTGCTATTGTGAACAGGATCCCCGCAGTAGTGCTGTTACCACTATCACTGTCGGAAGAGCAACAGATGAAATACAAACAAAACGAATCAACAATCTTGAAATGCATTCCCCGCAATGTACTTTGGGATTTGGACCCAATGCAGCAAACATAAACTAGTTTAGCTAAGCGTCTGTATTTTCACATTAAACAGACATATATACTGACAGTACAAAGGACATTGGCCACTGAGAAAAACATTACTGTTGTTGCACCATTACGGAAAACAGCCTGGGAGGATGGGTATTTATCATGGCTGTATTTGTGTCGAACACACTAGAATGCTTCAACATGCCAATTCTATTTGTGTTCAAATAAAATTAAATAACAAATTAGACCAATTTACCAAGCGCAGGGCATTAACAAACATAAACTGCAAGAGATATTGACACGTAAAGGCCTTTCAATGGCCGTTTGAAAGAAATGAAATCAGATAGATGCTGCCTGAGTTAAGGTGGTGCTTAGGAGTGCTTTTCGCAGCAGCCCGGCATTCTGTAATCTCATTTATGCATATCTGACAAGATAAATAGACATTCAATAAAAACAAGCAGTGGAGCAGAAAATCTGTGTTTTTGACCTGGCTGTGAAAGACCATAGAAACTAATCAAACTGTAACCTGGCCTTCGGAGATAGCACTGACGTTTGTCCTACGTGAGCAGTGGACATATTTGTCTTTTTGAGACATAAATATTTGTATCCCCTAAGAAATGATGCAATCTTTTCACAAATAATTAGCTGATAAAAGCGGCCAAGGTCAGAGCAGTGGTAAAGGGCTGGATGGTTTGGTCCCTGTCTCTGCGCTGAATAACCCCTGAATCACTCACTCCGGGGAAAGCTGTCTGTAGTGAAAGACACCTGAATCACTCTCTCCTGGGAAAGCTGTCTTTAAAAAGCGGCAGTACTCAGTGGATGACTAAACCGCACCTCAAATCTCAGCAAGAGCCACTTTGCAAACCGATTTAAAATATACTTCCTGCTGATTGTGATCAAGTAGGTAATACAACAGTTCTCAAATGAAACACTTCGGGAAAATTAAAGAAGTGTAATCGCTCGCTAAATAGTTTGGATGTCCTGATTAAAATCAACTCAATTTAACTATAGCAGAAAGAGCAAATATAATTAATCCAACTAATCATTACTGTATGGCAGAAAATGCATATCTATTTCTCATGTGAATGCTACAAAGTAGCATGGAATGTATGCTGGTGTGTGAATAGTACCGTTTAGCGCAGACATGGGCAGTCGTGCATTGGCGGGAACATTGAAATAAGGATCAGAAGGTTGAGGGTTTGGTCTTGTGCCCAGTAAGCAAAAGCCTGAATCTAGACTTCTAGAGGGGTGGAAATCCTGGTATTGAGATGTTTTGGCATAAACAAACTGGGTCAACCCGATATATCCTGGATACATAATAGTCAACGACTGGTTTTCACCCAAATGTAGCTGGGTTTCCCCCTGAGTGCCCGGATAGCATTATTTTCCCCGACGTTCAGGAAAAGAATGAAGCCACTGTAGCCACACCATTTGTGCCATAATCAGGTTCT
Organism: Conger conger; assembly: GCF_963514075.1. Classification (NCBI taxonomy): domain Eukaryota; kingdom Metazoa; phylum Chordata; class Actinopteri; order Anguilliformes; family Congridae; genus Conger; species Conger conger. Next base: position 67,606,241 of record NC_083763.1, read on the forward strand.
TTTCCCAAGAAGGGAAACTGAATATTTAATGATTAAACAGTAGCCGTAGTAACAAAAAGATGTATGAAGTATGACTTTATTTCTCCCACGTGTATTCTTTGAGCCACGTGTATTCTTTGATTTGCTTCATCTAACACCTACGATCTCCAAATCTACCTTTTTGTAAACACCACGAGACCTTCGGCAGCGACTGAGATTCTGATGCCATTCTTTCCTCCATTGAGGAAATGTAAAAAAAGAGCTATCCGTCGAAGGCCACTGTCAGATAGAAACAACCTGCGTCATGACTGCAACAGCGATTGACCGGGCAAATTTCCCTCAGCTATTAACACGCCCTGGTATTCACTCAGTCAAGTGCTAAGGGCCAAAATATGAACACGCTTCCCATTGAAAAACCGGTTACAACTCCTGAAGGCAATTTTCATGATCAAACCCCCATCCATTTGCCCTCATTTATAGCGATGCACTATAATTCCAATGGCTTTGTAGAGCCTCTGAGACACGAACATGAGCTGGCAAGAAATGAGTAATAAGCCTTGCTGTTCTACAGAGAGAAACTTTGCACCGAATGCGCATATAGGACCTTCACCTGGATGGGTCATTTTTGGTTCCCACTAAAAAGCATGTAATTGAGTGCGCGCTTTAGTGCTATTACACAGGTCTAATAACTGATATCAAATAAAACAATTTCTGTGGCTGTGATTTTGATGGTTCCGCACGGCAAGGTTCCAGTTTCCTGTCGAAATATTTCTCTAAAGTGGTTTGCAAATACAACCATTCATACGAGCGATGCATTAATATTACATTATATGTATGGTAATTTTGTTTTGGTCACAGGGCTGGATTGAAAAGCTAGCCGGATTGGGTGCAGTTGCATCTGCATGCTGATTGTCAGTGCTCTTATTTGTGTTGACAGGAGAGCAGGGGAGAGCGTCAGGAAGGAAATTAAAGGAGGTGAGGTCATCTGCGACCTTTACTGAAGATGGGTACCGGTTACGTTTCCCAGAGACCTTTGCAGTTCTGCAGATAAGTAGGTTCCTTTTTTTCCCCTGTTCTAAAATGGCACTCAACAACATTTCCTCCCTACTTGACATATGATGGAGCTATATGCTAATATTTATTCCTCCTGCATCAAATTCCATTATGTGGCTTCTGAGAAATTGAATGGAAATCCTTAAAGGTTCCCAGAAGGAAATGCAATTCCACGGTGATAAAAAAGAAACACACACAGACACGAACGCGCGGGCACACACACACACACACACACACACACACACGCACGCACACACACACACACACACACAAAGGCACGATTACACACATTCCATATATTCTCAGGGAGAATGCCAATCTCTTCATAATATCCTTCAGGAGAATGGCTATACAGCACAAGGATGTTGTCAAAATGTCAGTTCATCTTTATTTGGTTAAATGTTAATCGAATGTGGCCTGTTTAATGTAATCTGGTCACTGAGCATCCTTCCTGTTCCCAGCATGCACTGATACACACGATGTCCATGATGAAAAACCCAGATCCACAGAGTAATGAACCATCCACTGCTTACTGGCTGGAAAAAGCTGGCCTCCTGGATTATGTGGCGTGTGAGAACAAGACTTTAGAACCGATTTGCCCCCCCCCCCCCCCCAAAATACAGCATTACACATATTAGAATATAATCCAATATAATAAATCCTCCTCCCCCCCACAAAAGACTACACATACACACCTACAGTAACTAAGATGACAAGGAGAATCTGCAAATACTGCGCAGTGGAAGACTACGGAATCCGGGCCAGCTGGCTCTGAGCATACCAGAGGGTACTAATGGTACTCCCAAGCTAACAGGGGGTTGTGCAGCGATTGGACAGCCGTACAGTCGTGATTTGGCATCCCGAATTGGGGGGATGAAAGATAAGAGGGAAATTAGCACGCCGCATCACTGAAAGCACTCTTCAAACTAGAGAGAAGAACAAAGACCTTTTACTTTATCTCCCGCTTAATAGCTCCAGTCTCCATTTCACACGATCACGTGACCCTGGTGTGGACAGAGGCGAGTACGGAGGCGCCTCGAGCACCATGTCCGACGTTAAGCCGCGCGGCTGAACCGTGTCGCGATCAAACCAGTTTGTCAATCAAGTGACGGTACACTGACTTATTTGGTCTTCAAACACTGACAGCAAAACAGTGATTTACTCCTTATAACTGGGAGATATCCGTTGCTTGCCAAGTATTTCCTTATTGATAGTTTTATTTCCAGCGTACCTGTAAAGCGTGGTTCTGACAGTAGCTCTATAAAAAGGGCTATATAGATAAAAGTCAATTTAACTGAATTTATTTTCACAGGAAGCCATCATCACACACGCCAAACAGCCAAAAAATAATGAACTGAAGTACTTCTGCTCCAGTGAAATTCTCTGAAGGTTACAGATTCCTGGTCCATCACGAACAATCAATTAAACAACCTTGTGGAAAAAGACACAGTAGCATAGCATAATTATAAAAAAATTCATACATAAAAAGAGGAATATTTCGCAGTAATTCCTCTCGGTATGCGTTATTTAAGCACCAATCAGGCCTGCTTCATCCCAAACGCTGTGGCAGTTCCCATGTGAGACGCACCACCCCCTGGTGTACAGCGCTGTGATTCAGCTCGGATGGTGTTCGAACTGGAAGTTCTAATTAGGGTCTTATCCTCTGTGCTGGCAGGCAGAAGCAGCGTGAGGAGGGTTTGCCTGTCATGGCTACTCCGTCACACCTAGGACAGGAAGCAGAGCTGGACCCCCCACCACTGCATCCCCCCACGAGCCAGGCTCACAGCCAACACCTACCAAACCCCCACCCTCACCAACCTCACCAGCCAGGCTCACAGTTAACACCTACCAAACCCCCACCCTCACCAGCCAGGCTCACAGCTAACACTAACTACCAAACCCCCACCCTCACCAGCCAGGCTCACAGCCAACACCTACCAAACCCCCACCCTCACCAGCCAGGCTCACAGCTAACACCAACCACCAACCCCCTCCCCCCCTCACCAGCCAGGCTCACAGCCAACACCTATCAAACCCCCACCCTCACCAGCCAGGCCCACAGCTAACACCAACCACCAACCCCCTCCCCCCCTCACCAGCCAGGCACACAGCTAACACCAACCACCAACCCCCTCCCCCCCTCACCACCCAGGCACACAGCTAACACCTACCAAACTCCCACCCTCACCAGCCAGGCCCACAGCTAACACCAACCACCAACCCCCCCCCCCCCCTCACAGCTAACAACAACTGCTGCACCTCCACTCTCACCGGACACTGGACCACATACAATATTGTCACCAGGAACAGTAACTTGAAGACTGCCTGGGTGGAGAAATAAGGTTTGTGCAGAATATGTTTGAGTGTGTGTGTGTGTGTATGTATTTGTCAATTTGTTTGCATTTATGTAATGATGATGAGATATATTTTTTACGATGGCCCCCATCATAAGCCTACTTTGCACTTTCAAAGTGAGCAATTTGAGGATGCAATTTGATTATAAATGCTATTTTTTAAGTTGGGCCATTTAGACAAATTGGCAAATGGAAATCACTGGGCAGCTTTGATCAAATGCAGATTGGAATCTGCATTCAAATGAAAAATTAATGATAAGTTAAGTAAAGGCTACAAAAGGTCACGGTGTACTCTCATTTACTCCTAATTATTTCCTTGTGGCCAAACAATGACGGTTTGAATATGATGTTTACTCATTTTCAAAAACCGGATTAACACTTATTGTTAACCCTTCAACACACAGATGACATCTCAGTCCTTCTGAGATTATGCTTATAGGGCAATTAAAGAAAGAAACACCGCAATTATGTCTCCATCAGTGTTTGGCCTTTATACACAATGGCTGTCTTATTAGGCATCTTCTCTCATTTAGCCGTACTGCTTCATTACATTAACCCTGTGTAATGGAGGAGGCCATAAAGAAAAGTAGCATTTAAATGGCATTCAATCAGCTACCTGCCAGGTGCGCAAAAACAATAAGTGAATGGATTCCAGGTGTGTCCAGTAAACAGTGAGGATTTGTGCTCTTTCCACGCATGATTCCACACCGGATCAAATCATTCAGGTTTTAAATGAAATATTGGTATTTTTAAGAATTGTTTGCATTACTAAGACTAAGACTTATTAAGTATTTAGCAATGCATTAAACATACATTTAACAACTGTGCTCTGTAATCATGTAATGCTATGTAATGAAATAGCACAGAGGATACGATAATAAAATATTAGCTCACTGTGTGACATTGATACATTTTTTCTATTATTCTCTTAAATTACACCATTTTATTCAGCTTGAACAAGTGCTCTTTTTCCACAGGGGAAAGTCTCACACGGTGACCAGATAAGCAGGCTCCCATGGCTCCCGCAAGGATATTCTCACATTCATATGAATGTGAATTAATCTGGAACGACACCGGCCGGCCTTGAACCCGCTGACATATCTGTGGGCTCTGACACTTTGCTATTAGGCACATCAGGAGGTGGCCAGGGCCTCTGTCACGTATGCAGTTATTGATTTTCTCCACCCTGTCCTTTGACATTTGCTTATCTTGGACCACATCTAAGTGTCTCCCATTGATGTCTACAGTATCTGGAAATCTACTAAGCTGTTTTGTCATTTGTTTACTCGGTAGCAAAGTAAGAGAAAGCACACAGCCGCAGAGAATAATAAGCTCTTCCAGGGCGTCTATTAGAGCAGCTCCCGGTTGGGAAGGCTGAATCCCTGGGGGCAGGGGACCAGTAGCACCCCTATAGGAGACTGGACTGGTGCTTAAAGGGTGGTGGCCTATGGGCAAGCCGAGGCGTGATCTTCCCAAAAAACACCCAATGTGACGCCAAGCAGGAGTGGGTGCTGGTCTGTCCCAGTGTGTGCGCAAGGTGCTACGCTCTTGGTATCTTCATCACACACTACTCACAAAACAGCGGGCTCCCACAGCAAGGAAAACACCACTCAATCCTGCATTGATTTCAGACAGGAAGGCTAACAGGCACTCTCCATTTCCCCTTCACTTCCAGTGCTTCATTATCGGGGCGCAGCATTAACCAAAAGGCATTCTGGGGAATCCGTACACCCCACACAGTGGGGCTATTAATGCATAATGCTAAATGTTACAGGGAGAGGTGACTTGGAAGAGAGGGCATCTAACAGGAGACCCCAGAAAATGACCCAGGTGATTCTATATGTTATTCTTCGCAATAGCAGGACCCAAATGCAGGCAGGAGCAGGCAATGTGCTGGACACCTCTAGATCCTTCCCCTGCAAAAGCACCACAGCCCCCAGGACTCTCAGCGAGCCGTATTTCCATATAAAACCTAATTTGAATGTGATGTCTTTGGTTTCAAAAGAATCCAGCGCATCAATAGCCCCCTTGATTAGATTTTCACCTCGGAGCCGACACATATGAATATTTATTACCGTGGATGCAGATTGCCCTCTTTGCATTGCTCTGATCTTGAATATTATCCTCCGCTAATTTTTATTTATTTTTTCATAGAAAAGAAAATTTGGTGAAGGCAGTGTTTGCCTGTAAAGTGACAGTGCTTCAGATAATCCTGTTATTGTTCCATTCAAACGGCAGTGTCGGTTCACTCATCTGTTGTTGGATTGTTTTTGTATCATTAAAATCTAAAGGCCGTAATGCATAAAGTATATATCAAAGAAACACTACAACACAAGAATATTTTATATTCAATTAATTGCAATTCATGGTTTTTTAATGGGCACACCATAAGCAACCCCGCTTTAAAAGCATCATATTTTGTTATTACAGTAATAAAATGCATAAATGAATTTCTATAAATAAAGACAACTGCGACAAAACCCTTTGCCTTTCCTAATTCAAAACCAAACTAGTCCTGGGGCCCAGTGCACATGGTGGTTTTTGTTCTAGCTGACCTCTCTATCAGCTACGTTTGATTGAGCCATTAACGCAATGCTGATCAGGATCTGGCATCAGGTAACCTGCTGTTGGTCTGGCAAAATAAATAAGTGTCAGGTGTGTGTGTGTGTGTGTGTGTGTGTATGTGTGTGTGTGTGTGTGTGTGTGTGTGTGTATGTGTGTGTGTGTGCGTGCGCAAGTGTAGTTGTTTGGAATCAAAAGTAAAAAAATAAAAAACATGAGAAAAATAGCTAATTTGACATATCATTATTACATTATTATTCCTTCGATTAAATAATTCAATTTAATATTCAATATAATGAACTTCCATCTCATCTATTGGTGAGATTCCCACCTGGGCTGAGAATGGGCTATTATTCATTCATTCCAGAAAAGAGTTTCTCAGAGGAATCCTTACTTGACTACCATCAGTTTAAAGCTTTGGGAAGCTATCAGGATTACTATTGCTACCACAGTAGATGTGTCACGTCTGCACAGACAATCTGTACAGCTCATTTCACCCGGAACAAGGGCTGTGAATGAGAGGAGATGGTCAATCTTGAAAATAATCCCCCTACTTCAGATGGTCCGAATGTGTAATAGCATTGAAAAAACACTGCAAAATAAAATTTTATGACATTTTATTTTTTACTTTATGTTAACAAAACAAATTCTCTTGAACAACTATCCAGTATCGATCAGCTCACATATCTAACTAGCTAATTCCTGTAAGAAATACTGCATGTCATAGTTAGCACATCCCTGAGATGCAGAATTCAGATCACAGCAAACATAATCCTCACTAGCTCAAGTTAGCTCTCACATAAATTTTCATTTATTTATGGAAAAATGTGTCAACAGCATTGTTTTTTGTTTTGTTTTTTATCATGAAATGCTTAATTTCCACATTTTCCTTGCATTTATCTCCCAATTTGAATGAGCTCACAATATGTACTGTGTCATGGCTCTGCACTCTACACTCATACCAAGGTATCGTGACTAAAGCACCATCAACAAACTCACATGTGAGCCAGAGACTCTTTTTCACATTACAAGACATACAACAAACTGGACAAAATGGCCCTTCACTCATTGAATACAACTGGTTACCGGTAGGCAACAGGTAATTAGCTAGGGGGTATGCAACCATTACTGTCTGAACTGTCAAACACGACCCTGATGTGGGGATAATAACATGGTTCATATCCATGGTTCAGATCAGTAACGTGTATTCCACAGCCAACACTCATGCCAAAATTGACCATTGAGCCACCTGTTACTCGTGTAAAAATACACTTTATTAGGGACACGTACTTATTCATGTGATCTAATCAGCCAATCGTGTTGCAGCAGTGGGATGCATAAGCTTACAATGTAGGAGATTCAGTTAATGTTCACATCAACCATCAAGAATGGGAATAAATGTGATCTAAGTGACTTTGACCATGGCATGATTGTTGGTGATTTGAGTATATCAGAAATTGCTGGATTTTCATGCACAACAGTTTCTATAGAGTTTGCACAGAATGGTGTGAAAAACAAAAAATCATCCAGTGAGCAGCAATTCTGTGGGCAGAAACACTTTGTTAATGAGCGAGGTTAGAGGAGAAGGGCCAGACTGGTCAATACTGACAGGAAGGTGACAATAACGCAAATAAACACACACTACAACAGTGGTATTAAGAAGAGCATCTCTGAACACACAACACGTCAAACTACAGCAGCAGAAGACTTAATAAGTCTAATAAATACCTAATGAAGTGCTCACTGAGTGTATATTGCCATCTATTACCTGGGATGGGCACAAATGCTAAATGATGCAATGCATTGATAAACTGCAATCAAAATGGCGGAAGTAGCATAGGGGCATAAGAAAGAGGCCTGCAATACAAGCCGTCCTGAAATAAATTCAGGCAAATACACATTTGAAATAAATGCATTGAAAATATGTGTCTCACTGCCCACACCCATCCATCACTTAATTTAACACTGCATAATGCACAACAGGCTATGCGCTAGGCTAGCAGCACAGGGCATGCGTCACAATCCTATGACACTGTGATAGAGCAATGAGACAGCACTCCCTGATATTTTAAAATTCACAGTGACAGCACTCTGCCTGACACAAGACGATCTGTCTATTAATGACACTCGTAAGCCAATGGACCCTGAATTACTCCAGTTCTCTCAGTTGAATTCCGGCAGTTTCTGAGGAGCCCTAGTTCCCTCGGATTGCCACTTTGATTGACAGCTTGCATTTGGCACGTCGTCATTGAAGCAGACTGTCTATTGAATCAATAACAGACAGCAGTCTCAACAGTCTATTTAAGAAAAAAGAAATGGCACAAAATCCAAATGTTCTCTACTGGTGTGAATAAATTTTGCTTGGGGAAAAAAAAAGTGAGATGATGTTATCATCAATCTGATGGCAGTGAGAATGATGTTGTTTGCTGGCATTAATGCAAAGAACCACAGACTTATTTTCTCCATTTTGATTTCAGAAGTACTAGGACATAAAGATAAGTACCAAAGCATCCAATGGAGGATATCGACCTGTTCTTTTTATTTGACTACTGATTTATCCACATTTAGGCTAATTTCTGAAAATGTTTGTGTCTGTGTTATTTCTTTACTATCTTCTAGAAATGCAGCTGCACTGTACTGTAAATGTACCTATGGATGTTCATAAAAGGTTTCACATAAAAAACACCAAAACTGCTAACCAATCTATTAACATGAAACAGTGTCATTCAAATATAGTGAAGCTCAGTCTAAACTCATTTTAACATCCTGAGATGATACATTCTCAGTTGCCTTTATTCTTTACAGAATCCAAACCTTGCATGATTCATCCCAACACATATTTTCAGAGAACCTGAAAATCTCAACAAAACATCATATATTACTGTTCACACAGTGATCACTTTATTAGGTATTTATTAGACTTTATTAGAGTCTTCTGCTGCTGTAGCCTATCCACTTAGAGTCATTATGCGTTGTGTGTTCAGAGATGCTCTTCTGCATACCATTGTTTTAATGTGTGTTTTTTTGCTTTACTGTCACCTTCCTGTCAGCTTTGACCAGTCTGGTCATTCTCAATGGACATCTCTAATTAACAAGGCTTTTTTGCCCACAGAACTGCTGCTCACTTGATGTTTTTGTTTTTTGCACCATTCTCTGCAAACTCTATAGGGACTGTTGTGCATGAAAATCCCAGGAGATCAGCAGTTTCTGAGATACTCAAACCACCCTGTCTGGCACCAACAATCATTCCATGGTCAATGTCTCTTAGATCACATTTTTTTCCCCATTCTGATGGTTGATATGAACATTAACTGAAACACCTGACCCGTATCTGCATGATTTTATGCATTGCACTGCTGCCACATGATTGGCTGATTAGATAATCACATGAATAAGTATGTGTACAGGTGTTCCTAATATCCTAAAATGAGTGAGTGTATATGAGTGTACACATAACACACTGATGATTCAATCTATTGAATTGAAATATACAACTATCACATGAATCTTTTTTACAGCCAAGAGCAACAAAATGGCGGATGCTACCATTGAACAGAAAGGACTTCAACTCTTAAAAAAAGAGTAAAGATTTCTCACACTTACATCACCCACTCCGGTCTGGAGGATGCGCACCCCCGTCTCCTCCTGCAGCTGGTCTTTACTCTGAGCTGTGAGACAGAAGAGAGCCAGGTGAGACAGGTCCAAAACCCCTGCTGCAGCTGGTCTTTACTCTGAGCTGTGAGACAGCTCCAAAACCCCTGCTTCAGCTGGTCTTTACTCTGAGCTGCGAGACAGAAGAGAACCAGGCGAGACAGCTCCAAAACCCACTGCTTCAGCTGGTCTTTACTCTGAGCTGTGAGACAGCTCCAAAACCCCAGCTTCAGCTGGTCTTTACCCTGAGCTGTGAGACAGCTCCAAAACCCACTGCTTCAGATACGCTTTACCCTGAGCTGTGAGACAGCTCCAAAACCCACTGCTTCAGATACGCTTTACTCTGAGCTGTGAGACAGCTCCAAAACCCCAGCTTCAGCTGGTCTTTACTCTGAGCTGTGAGACAGCTCCAAAAGCCCTGCTTCAGCTGGTCTTTACTCTGAGCTGTGAGACAGAAGAGAGCCAGGTGAGACAGCTCCAAAACCCACTGCTTCAGCTGCCCATTACAGCACGGGCAATAACCATAAAGACACCATTCAGTCTCTCAGCCTGCACGATTGGCCTTAGCTTTCCATAACACATTTGGATTTGAAGGATATGCTTCTATTTTTTGGCAATTTAGTACAAAAGACATGTACAGTATGATGTTATATGAAAAATGTAAATCACTTTTACTCTAGCTCAGATTCAAAGCTTTGAAAATGCTTTTAATGTAAAAAAAAAAAAAGTAAAGAAATATGTACATATTATTCAGGCTGAATCTCTGAGCATGAAGATTGCTTGTCACCCTCAGTAGTACAGTGCACTGTACGTTTATGTACATTAAGGCTGCTTTTGCTGTCCCGGTTTTCCCCAAATCATTTTTTCCTAAGAGCAAAGCCTACTGCAGAACATAAATATATCCAATTTAAAATACATTTTTAAAGTATTTCAATTGTGACCAGCGTGAATGGTTCAAGGATGAGAAAATACATATACTGCTTCAAGTTTTATACTAACAGTGAAATACTGTACAAATAACAACCTCAATCTATTCATTTATTTCTGAGGATACAATAAAAGGCAAAAAAAAAAAGGCTTCATAGTTTTCTCCACCTCCATTTGTTTGCTTCTTGCACCTGGCTTAGTACAGCTACATTATCAAGCTGCAAGCACAATGGAGCACTATGAGACAGACTAAATACAACATATAAAATCTGTCCTGACTGCTCCAGGCCTGATCTGAAGCTGCTTGTCATCTCAAGGCATGGGTAATGAGATTATTTTCTTGTCCTATTGTCTCAATTATTTATCTCTTAATCAAATTACTTCACTGCCATAGACTGTAATGACCCTGCCTCATTATTCAGTTTGTATACTAACAGGCATGTCAAAATGAACTTTTGCACACTTGGAACAAACATTGAAAAAAAAAAACCCGGAGAAATAAACAAATACGTAAATCAAATGTACAAACAAATACATGAAAACGCTAAATGTTTGTTGCACAGCTCTGCTTGTGTACATGGTTTATATAATGTAAATAAATGGAAAAGCCCCAACTGTGATGGATATCACATTGATCAAACTTCCACATGAAATCATTAGCATGCTCAATTGCATGTAAAAAGAAAACCCACTATGTCAGATATCCAAAATTGAATACATGGATACTTATTAAAATATATATTTTGTCCATATTTAGCTAAGCAAATGGCACCTGAAGAGAAGCGTTTGCATAGCGAGATCAGATCACGGGGGCTGTAATAATTTACACAATGGAGAATAAAATGGAGGAAAGCGAGCGTAATTACATTTTGTTTGTTTGCATGTGAATGTGTCAGAGTGGCAGTGCAGAGTCCTTTAAATCGCATTCCCCAGATAAAGGATATGCAGATCAGCCCGAAGACCCCAGCCCTACAATGCTCTCAACGTTCTGCAATAGCCTATTTAATTAGTATTTTAATTTATCAGAATAATTATTTGCACTTGACAATTTATGCAGTATTCCATATAATTAAGCACGTGGCTACAGAGGAATAATTTGGTGGAGGCTCTTCTCAGTGGCTATTCTAACCTGAAAGGATCGGGGCCTGTCTCATCTGTGATCTCAATAACAATGAGGACAACTTAATGGTGCTGTCAGGACTGATCTCAGACCTGTCACTGCGCAGGCCTGCCGGAGGGGACCTGACCAGCACAAAGACAAGTCCCTTTCCTGCGTTTGCTCACTCTTCAGGCACGTCTCAATCTCCCACACTGGCCCTGAACCCTGACAAAATGTAATGGAGTGGCAGGACTAAGAATGTAGAAGTTGTTGCTCATTTCTGTGAGTAGGACAATGGTGTAGAACACTGTCTGTACGGGACTGCATAGAGGTTAGGTGCAAAGATGCAACACAGGAGTCGAGTGATGAGCAACTGCACACTTTTTGATTCCTTGAACAACAATGATGCTTGACTAAAGTGGTCTTTGCTTTGACAAACCCAGTGATTTTGGCGATGCAAAGACAAACCTTTATTAAATTTAATTATTTGTATGTTGAAAGCATAGAACACTGAAATACATACTTCTGAATTAATTATTGGAAGTAATTTATTTAAACCAAAAACCAAAACCAGGTTATTTAAACCGAAAAGGTTATTTAAAATAAAAAATACAACAGTATCAATTGCTTACTGAGTAGGTTGAATAATCTACAATAACTGTAATAATCAAGTCTTTTGAAAAACAGCTCATCGAAGGCCACACAAATAAAATATAAAAGTATGAACAACTAAAACAAAGTTTTTCAAATTGATGGTAACAATATTTTAAAAAACATATTGACCCAGACCCAGCACTGCTTTTCAAATACCAGACAATGATATTTTTCAAATGTACAAATGGCTTAGAATTCTCATTATTCTCCTGCAACAATAAAACAGTGCGTTTTAATTAACACTCTCAACTTGATTCAACAAATTATTGATCAAAACCCTGTGAGTGAGGATAATGCATTCTCAGCAGGGAAGTACAATATGCAGGGTTTTCATTTCAGGAGAATGCCAGGTGAAGGTAGTGCTACCTACATTCAAATAACTCTCAAATAAAGTACTCGAGTTTTGCACAAACACAGCGAAAAAATATATATTTCTCTCAAGCTAATGCATTCACTCTCTTGCATTCAGAATTCATGTTTTGTCAGGACCACAAAGGTACGATTGCATTCCTAATGACAGGGTGAGCCTGTGTCGCCGGCACACGGCTCTAATGGAGACGTGAAAGCGCAGTAATTGTATGGCAGTGCTATAATATCTCCATAACTTTAACAGAAGCTCCTTGTGTGTTCGGTAAAGCAAAATGCTGACAAAGTGATTCAGAGCCGGAAAATGGACAAGAATCAAACCGCGGATCTCTGTGGCGCGGTGGTGAATCACAATCCGGGTGATTTTAAACAGGGGGGTCGGGCGGCGATGGACATATTGTGTTGTGCTCTCCAAGGACAAAGAAACAGGTTCAAACAAACAAAGAAAAAAACGAAAACTGGAACACAATTGGACCTGATGTTGGCCAGCATGCTATGACTACCATGGTCAGCTGTCAATCAAAAGAAAGAAAATAAAAACAAGAGGCGAAATCGAAAGGGAATTAATATTCACTTGAAATCCCCAAACATGTAATGCCATTCGAATCAAATGCAACGACAAATAAAGCAATTCGAGGGCGGACAGGCTCTTGAGAGACGGTCTGTCATCCGGCGGTTATAATTAATCACAATAGACGCTTGCTCAGTCTGAGAGTTGGCTCCGGCGTCCTTGTTTACTTCGTGCGCGTCTTTTCATATTTCAACCTTTCAATCCTGCTGAAATCTCCGATAGGAGCTGGAGCGCTATCTGCTTGTGTTATTTAGAGCGGCCGTGATAAAAGGCGTAATTAGGCCACATTGGAGGGGAAAGGGCGTCGATTGAAAGGTCAGGAACGGTGTTTTGTCTTAATGAGGACACCGTTGAGAATACTGCAGAGATTTGCGGGACCGGGGAGTCCTCTGTCCGGCCGAAAGAGAGCATGCTGATAAACATGCGATGACCCTGGAGCTTTTAAGCTCCCTGCTCAGCCGTGATAAATAAGGCTTTGTCACCGCCTGCTTTTTCTTCCACTTAGGGCTCCGGACAAGGGCCAACAAGGAACCAGTCAAAAAGTCTGGCTGGGTACCTCCACAATGCCGATATCCTGCAAAATCCAGCAGCTGACAGGCTACCCAAGTGTAAAATCAAGCTTGACCAGCTTAAAATGACCAGCTACCAGCTGTTTCAAAACATAGCTTCAGCTGGTCAAACCATGTTAAGTATGGAGCTGGTCTGAACTGGTCAACCAGCCACCAGCTGCTTCAAAAGCAAGCATGAGCTGTTTTTTTTCAGCAGGGTACACTTGCTGAGGTTCAAAGTACTGTTTTTTTATTCTTCACACATACCGCAACGGTCTCTCTACACCCACTTTAAATGCAAATGTAACATATAGAACATATCGCAGTGCAGCGTATTGTTTGCCACTTCTATAGGATGTGGCACATTAGGGCTGTAATTCCAGTGTCTCGTGATCTTAACATTTTATTCATGTCTTGCAGGTGTTTCGGTTATGTGGAATTTATAAAGTGATAATCTTTTTACAAGATTCATGCTCTAAACACAAGCAAATGGAACCTGAGAATGTCAACAGTTTCAAAGCATAGTTTCTGCTCTATGTGTTGTATGAAGGGACTTCAGGGACGTACAGTAATTCTGTATCTAAATGGAAGAGTGCCTCGGCAAATATTATCAAATAATAATTATTATTAATGGTTGGATTCACAGTTATGTAACAGATAGGCTGTATATCTGTGCTTACAGATGCAGATCGCTGTGCTGCTGTTGTTTTAACAGCATAAATGCTAATTACATTCATATCTGGATAGATAAAGATGTCAGGTGTCCATGTCTCCACTAGAATCAGACATTTTGTTCTGTTTCTCTGGCTAACAGCCCCCCATTACTGACTGTCCTGCCCCGCTCTGCTCAGCAGACCCCTAACAGATGCCCTGATCCTCTCAGCTCCCTGCTCATGGAGAGGCAGCAAGGGAAAAGGGAAGAAAATAAAACTCCTTCTCTCTCTCTCTCTCCCCACTTCCCTCTCTAACCACCACCTCTCACTCTTTCATTCTCACTGTATCTTTCCTACAGCAACAGTCTCTCTCACTGCAACTCTCTCTCTATTCCCATCTCTCACTCTTATTCTGCCTCTCTATCACCTAACACTCTCCCTCTGTTTCTCTCACTCACCAGCTCTCTCCCTATCCACCTCTCACTGTCCCATTTTTCCTCCTTCTCTCTCTCTCTCTCTCTCTCTCTCGCTCTCACACACACACACACAAACTCTCAATCTCTTTCCTCTCCTCTTTTATACGGGCTGTAATCTGTGTCAGGCAGGGTGTGAGGAGAGCTCTGAATCAGTGCCGCTGTTTTAAGCCCTACCCCCTGTCTCACTTAAAGAATTGGATAACACTTCCATTCAGCTCCTGCAAATCTGTCTTGTCCAAAACAGTGCGCTGAATGGCCACGCACGCAGGGAGCAGCTACCTGAATGCCCTCCAATCACAGCATCTTTTTGTGACAGGCCGAAAGGACTCCATTTGAATTTCAACAAAGGCTCATTCCACAATCCAACATGGCCGCCGTGCCAGGCTCTGGAGCGGGTTTAGGCGGGGAACCGCTCTCGTCATTGTGCTTCTGTGGCTGTGTGAATCCGTCACCTCGGCAAGAGTTCAGCACACTCATCACCGCATTCTCTCACTAGTCTCGCTGCTCGACCTGCGGCATGGCACCCTCCGTAACCCCCCTGTATGCACCCCCCCACACCTGAAACCTGAAACGTCTTGATTCCTGCTCTGTGGAAGAGAAGACCAAAATGTGCCACTTAATAAAGAAACGGCACCAGTCCTAAAACGATCAACTGAAAGACTACAGGGCAGATGGTATGAGGAATTTCTAATATTTATATTACTACCTGATTTCTCATAACAAAAAACATACACAATTATAGGTATTATGCAGTCATATTAGCAAAATATGAGCAGTAAAAATGAATGCCCCGATTCCGGATGTTATAATGTGTGCATCAACATCTCTCTCCCTCGAGCTCGACTGACAAGAATGGAACTGTATTATAAAACAAGAACACAAAACCGTATTTACACACCATCCTAGTCAGTCCTTGTTGTGTGTAAATGCTGGTGGCATATTTCATTTTAATCATCTAACCTGTAGATAATTATTTTACAACAAAGCTGCATTTCAGTGTCTGTTCAAAGCAGCACAGTATGTGCTATATGGCTAATAATGCAGATTATGGCAGAAAGAACATCAGCAACAATGAGCTCATCCAGTACCAAAATTCTATCCTCATAAAATACTCCCCAGTATTGTATATATTCTGAGATATAAATAATCATATTTTCTTTTTCAATGTTTTTCTGATTTGTTTATGGACGTGCATGCATATGCAAGCACACACACTTGCACACACAAGCACGCACACGCACACACACTTGCACACCCACACACACACACACACACACACACACACACACACACACAGTAATGTCACAGAGAGGAGAGTAGATCCTTGTGTATCCGGAGAGGAAAATTATTATACTTAAAAACAACTCATCAGGATAGGCCTGTAGGACAGGCCCAGGCCTGTAAAGTCAAGATGATTTTAATCAGCGTTCTGCTGTTTGCAGCTACAATTTGCCACGTCCTTGGTGAGGAAGAGCACAACCCCAGCAGTAAATAAAGCACTGCCTGGCCAGCAGTTCTCTCAGACAGCACTCGAATGTGTACGAGCCCATCCAACGCCTGATATTCCCCAGCCTCACACTCACACGCTCGCATTCTGCTCAGAGAGAGCCGTGTCTTTGTTTACCCTGTTTTTCATAAAGTACATGGACTGGGTTATTTTCTTTAAAATGCCATCAAGTGTTGTTCTCAGGGGGGAAAATCTTTCTTTATGGTAGGGTGCCATTTTTAAATAGGCAGTTAGCCTGAAATGAATCTTCTATTCTATAGAAACGGCGATGACATTGAAAGGTTACAATTATGACGCCCTAGCTGAAGAGATTATAGTTTTCAGATGTCAAGCTTTAGTTTCATAACCTGACACTGTTTTGCATTAAAGCTATGTACATTTCAACATGCCTCAAAAAGTCCTTTTAGCGGTTTAATGTACCAGAAAAACAAAACAAAACGCTTCTTATTGTATGCATGGCAAAAACACAGAAATAACTCTGTAATTGCAGCTTGTGATGCATTGGAATATTGAACCTGTGCAAAGCTTTTGTGTGGTACTGTAGTGGCCATTTCACACAAAACTGACAATCCCACAAGGCTCACTGATAAATGGTCGGTACACATTGTAAAAGGTAACAGTGCTGACCTGGAGAGCTGTGGGCTTCGGAAACATTTTCGGCCGGTAATTATTTCCATGGTGCAGTACTTGTGTCCGAAGGCATTATTACAGCACCTCAACATAAAACAAATCTGCTCCTCATACACAGAGAGCAGTCAACAGCCAAACAATACAAATTCACACACTGACGTTACGTTACGACTGTTCGTTTTTTGTGGCTGAGAGACAAAGTCAAGATGATTTTAATCAAATCTAAATGAAGGAGAAATCTTCCCCCGCACCAGACTAAATATTATCAACTTTATTTTTATGCTGTATCTATCCCCAGGTCATCGAAAAAAGAACAAAACACTCTCTGGCGATGTTATATATTTCCAAAATGGATCCCAAGCTGGCCAAAATGTGTTTTTCACAGTCTGTGATCCGACTCTTAATATGGAAGTGCGCTCCCCCTTCCCCCCATGTCTAAGGTCACCTATTCACCAAATCATTTTCTGCCTCAGCAGAAACAAAATGAAAATGTTTATTGCCGGAGAGGGATGATTCCGTGCTGCTATCAGCAGTGATCAGGCCTATATTGAAGCTGCCATTCCACAAGTTCCCCCGAGCACACGTGAATACTGCATAAACACCTGACTCACTGCTGTCTGCAAAGCCAGACAGCTGCTCAGACGCACGTTTTTAACAGAAACCTGGATTCGCCAATTAGCACAATTCTTCAGTCAGTGCGAAGAACAGGTGAAATGAGCTGGCTGAGCCCATGGGTGGAATAAAGCATGACAGAACTTTTACTTTCTGACCCCGCGACTTTCCAACCTGTGGCAACTGCTGACGCGCTGTGTAGACGAGATAGTTGCAGTTGGGTGTTTTTGAAACTGACAGTACAGCGGCTAGCGAGTTTTTTTTTCTTCCAACTTTCTAGCCCCGTATTTTTAATCCCCGGTTAAGAACGCCCGATTGCAGCTGCAAGACGTGTCACCGCGACAACCTTGCTTCCCTCCCCGGCTGGCTGTGCGGATATGGATGAACGGCCCCTGCAGGACTGCCGCTCGCGGTCCGCTCTGGAGTGGTCAGAATCTGAATCAGGACTGCGGGGCCCATCGCCGCGCTGCTAACCAATGATGTGACTGCATGCAGCACCTGAGAGCCCCTTGATTGCGCTTCGACCTTTTCGTCCTCTGTCCTACTGCTACGGCGGTTTGTTAGCCCCGCGTCGTGCTGCAGTGTTTAGAGGAAGTAGCTGGTAGGACATTTCAGCGGCGAGCACAACAGCGTTTACATTACTGTGGACCTGGAGCAAATCTGTGTTTACCATTAACTTTTGACTTTCAAATAAATGTGAGCCTCTGTGTTTCATTATTACTATCACAAAAAGCATTCATATTTAATTTTGGTATTTGCAAGCTGTATTTCCTGGGAGAAAGGTTGAATAGTTACATTGAGATTTAAAAGCTAAGTTTAAAATCAAGTACAACAGTTGATTAAGTGCAGATTTGTATCTCTGTGAAAGTAAAAGGGATAGTTTGTGCCCTGTGGTTTTTTTTAAATGATTTTGGTGTATGATTTTTAATGGAGCAGAGTTTTGTGTGCAATGAATAATATTTTAGACATAAAAACTCAGAATGTGACCTATCCCTTTAATGTTTAGCAGTAATCAGAAAATATGCAGATGTACTGCTTCCTAAGAGACAGCGGTAAGAACCTGTACAGGTGCTATGGAAGCTCCACACTCCACCACAAGGGAAAAGAGTTAGACGGCTAAACACGCTCCGTGAGCACGAGTTAACTGTGCACAACAGAAATAATTACATTAATGAACATTAATGAGCCATCACAGTGTATGCTACAAAAAGGGTGAGGTATATGGTTCTAATTTGTAGATGACAAATGTGTATATGAATTCTGAAGGAATTCATATTACTTAATGGATTTGACAATGTGCTAGGTTATTTTAAGGTTTGCATATGCTGGACAGTGCTATTATCATTTCACATACAAAGTGTAATACTAGTAATAACTAAAAGACTTCAAATAGCATTTTTTTTTAAGACACTCCAGCCAATTAAAACACTTAATATATGTGCAAAACTCCAAGTTAAAGGTCAACACTTAACCCATAAGTGGGATATACTCCCTAAACTCAAAACCAGTAAAAGAGACACATTTTTTCTCTCTCCCTCTCTCTCTCTCTCACTCACACACATGCACACACACACATGTGCACACTCTCTCTCTCTGTCTCTCTCTCTCTCTCTCTGTCTCTCTCTCACACACACACATACATACACGCACACTTTCTCTGTCTTTTTCCTTCTCTCTCTCTTGCTCTTTCTCTTTGTACTTTTCATTTCATTTTGCTCTCAGAGCTGTTTTTCTGCTTTGATGAACAGTAAGATGAAACCAGGGCTGAGAGCCTCGATAGACAGAGCTTTCACCTCAGAGAACATACAAATGAGAGAGACAGAGAACGTGAGAGAAAAAGACTGAGAGAAAGATAGAAAGAGGGAGAGATAAAACATTTCCCATAATCCATGGTAATGTGCCTATCTACCAAGGAAGCCAGTATCCATTGTACTGAAAATGGATAGTATCACAAATATTATGTTGTAGGAAAGCCTGTTTTCACCCAGTTACATTAAATGCAGATGCATATAATTTGATTAGTGCTTCAGTCTGTCGGGTCAGTGAAAGAAGCTCGATAAAGATCACATTCTGGATCACACAGTCGCACTCCCAGGGAGATGGTTTGGGCACCTGTAGGCACTGGACCAATGTAGCCCATACCATTGATCTTTGCCAGGGCTTTAATAGGCTAAAATAAAACACCAATAATTTTACCATCTCTCTCTCTCTCTCTCTCTCTCTCTCTCTCTCTCTCTCTCTCTCTCTCTCTCTCTCTCTCTCTCTCTCTCTCACACACACACACACACAGCAATCGAAACGTTTTACCTTAAATAGCCACACTTCTGCACTTTTGACATGTGGGTTGGGCATGGGTGCTGGGGATGGAGGATTGATGGATGGGGACGTCAGCCAAATAACATGTAATGTAAATTATTATTATTTCTTCTTGGTCTACTGTATGTCCGTTCCCTCTGTTTAGTCTATGTCTACTCCTGTCACCACTATCAATCTGCTTTTCGTGTTGTTTTGTCTTGTTTCATCACAGTTTGTGTGCTTAAATTGGCTTTTGTTTTTGTTACACCCTACCCTCATGTTTTTAAATTACGATGAATAAAGTTGACCTCCCAAGAAGGGGGGTGGTGGCAGGAAGAAAAAACAAAACAGAACACACAAACAAAAAAAATATATGCAGTGTGCAACGTAATTATACAACCAGGCCTCCTTTACTCTAACAACTGCAGTGATAAACTCACAGTATGTTGAAATGTCCAGGGTTTCACACTCTGGCAGACATTAGCAGACAGCGCTTAGTGAGTATCGTTTTGCTGCTGCTGCTGGATTAACATGTTAAATGATATATTACACTGCACGGGGGATTTGATATTGTCATTATAAGTGTCAGGGAGAAAAAAAGCCCAAAAACAAAGCAGGTTCTCTCATCCAATAGAGGCATTAAATCATATAATTTGGCATTTCGTTTGGCAGTCACTGCATGGCTCTCCAAGCAAAATACAGCAGGGCCTTCCAAGCGAAACACATTTGTGTTTATTTATTTATTTTTGTTTTTTTGGGGGAGTTTAGGTTCAGTCAGCCGAATGCACATCTGCACAATAGGAAGTCAACAAGGAGGCGTTAGTGGTGTCAGAGACAACTGCCCTCCTCACGCTTTTCATATCCACTCATCCATCACCGGAGACCTTTTGCATCTGCAAAACATCTCAACGCATGCGAAACCAGTAACGCGTCCAATGATTGGTGCAAAACAAATACCACGACCAATCGTTGGTAATGTTATTGGTTTTGCATGTGTTAAAAGGTTTGTCAAATGCTAAAGGTCTTCGAAAATCAGGCACTATGATGTCACTAATCATGAAGGTAATATTTCTCTGTTGCAAATGAGTAAATGGTTGTACTGTACTGAATTGGATTGTATTTGTACAAATTATTATTCTCCTGTTATTTCCAGGAGAATAGTGTCTTAGTTTATCTATTTCCTGCAGTTCAGTGTGTATCTCAGTTATACTGCTGGGATGAGAGCCAACATCACATTATCCACAAAGAGTAAAGAGACTACGGAGAGTAAAAAATCATTTAATAAAACAAGTGAAATCTTTTTCTTTTTTTTAAACATTACATTTAAAAACGTAGTGCATTTTATAAACAAGTACTTGAAACCAAAACCTTGGCTACGGCTCAGCCCACATTTTCATATGGCAATGTGAATCCAAAAAGAGACATTAGGAATATAGCCATATCTCTGAAGATGCTATCCACCTGACTGCCTCAGTCTAGCCTCTTTGGGTTCTCATTTCCCCGAGACACAAAAAGATTGATGCTATGTTTATTCTGTCACAAACCACTGGCTCACTTATCAGTGAATCAGACTCACCGTACCTGCAGTTCAGTTTGAGAAAGTTATCCAAAGATTCTGAGTGAGTGCAAGCCCGTGCCCTCAATTCCTACTAAAGTACAGCAATATTCTTCATGCAATGGGAATAAATAACAGTAAGTTTAATTAACCTGAACGGATAAAAGCTGTCATAGGGGAGGTGGAGGGCTGCAAAACGCTTCGCGTGACAAAAGGCGGCAGTTCTGTAAACGGTGCCGTGATCGGTATCGATATCTGATTATTTAATGAATTGTCGCCGATGCGCCTTCGGACCACAGAGGTCACAGGTCTGAATGGCCTCTCCAGCTCGGCTGCGTAGCAACCAGTCGTTTTCAGAGAATGTCACTGCCTACCGGGAAACAATCGGGCCACTTCACACTACGAGCAGTGACTCAAGGCTGTCTACTTTATGTTTATGTAATCTGCGGCAGATGAGAAGCCCCGACACCGGGAACAAAAGCTCAGACGGCGTTCTGAATGCGCGCCGCTATTAAGCATTGTCTTTAATTCCTGTAATCTGGGAGCCTGCAATCAGCACGTGCTCCCGTCCGGCTGCTGCACTTGTCATGTACATTACAGACCATTCACCGTGATTACCCCCATCAAATAAATGCTGAATGACATATTTATAATTAGATCTTCCAAACAGAGGCTTTTAAAGATAGCGGAATATCAAACACAGACACGTCTGGACTCCAATTGAATAACTAAGCAGCCCTGAGTCTCTTGGTTGATTAATAGATTGTGGCTACTGTGACACTCTGTGTACAATAGGAATTTTCATTTTGATAGGTGCTGACGCCAATTATTCATGCGTTCTGGATGGTGGGCTTGAAATATGTGCGAAAGCTGGCCAGTCCCAGCAGTGGACTGAATCGCAGACACTCCAGATGTTAAATGAACCAGGGGGGTGTCACTCATTCTTTTTAATTGTTCGATGTTTACAAGGATGATATCTGATATAAATGCGAATGAAATGGTACGCGCTAAAAAGATCTGAATCCCGTAACCTAACAGTCTAAACATCTCGAATATTCAGAGGTAATTGAGAATTGTATTTCCAGGCTTAATGTGATGTCATTCACCCTGAATAAGCTACCCAAATTGCATGTCAAATGCATAAAAATCAATAATTATGAAGGGGGTTTTGTGTATCCAAGCAAGAAGAAAGTATCCAAATGTATTGAGGAGAACAGGACAAAGTATGAGTGGACGGAAATGGCATCACACCAAGTTATATACAGTATACACTCAGTGAGCACTTTATTAGGTAGACCTGTACCCCAGCATGTTAATTCATGCAAATATTGAATCAGTCAATCATGTAGCAGCAACTAAATGCATAAAATCATGCAGGCGTGGTCAAGAGGTTCAGCTGTTGTTCAGAAGAATGGGGAAGAAATGTGATTGAAGTGACTTTGACCGTGGAATGATTGTTGGCCCCAGACAGGGTGGTTTGAGTATCACAGAAACTGCTGATCTCCTGGGATTTTCATGCACGACAGTATCTAGAGTTTGCAGAGAATGGTGCAAAAAACTAAAAACATTCAGTGAGCAGCAGTTCAGTGGACGGAGATGTGTGGTTGATGAGAGAGGTCAGAGGAGAAGGGCCAGACTGGAAGATGACATTAAAGCAAATAACTACACATTACAACAGTAGAGTATCTCTGAACACACAACATGTAAAACCTCTAAGTGGATAGGCTACAGCAGCAGAAGACCAATAAAGTACTCACTGAGTGTATGAAAAAATGAGACTACACCTCATAGACACCATTTTAATTCAGCCCGTGACTAACACATTCGGCCTGAATCTTTCCGCAGAGTATCCTGGATGCTCTGACAAAGGCTCCTGACGAAGATTACCCTGAAAACCTCTGACCTGAAGGTTTGCGCTCTCTCTCTCTCTTAGGATTCCACTCCTGTCTCACTCCTGTCTCACTCCTGAATTTTAGCAGGCCGAGGTCAACCGTAGCAAGGTCGCCCCATTAACGCCATGTTGCATGTCTCCTGGCCCCGCTGCCACTGACCTATGAGAGGGCTCTGCTAAAGTGCTTCCCAGGCACACGGCTCAGTAAGCGCATCCGGGCAGTAGCTTGGCTTGGCCGTTAACGACATCTCATCTGCAGACCTTCCAGCCTTGAGTGAAAGGCTGTGGCACACTGCACACTGCAGATGTTCCAGCCCTGAGTGAGAGGCTGTGGCACACTGCACACTGCAGATGTTCCAGCCCTGAGTGAGAGGTTGTGGCACACTGCACACTGCAGATGTTCCAGCCCTGAGTGAGAGGCTGTGGCACAGTGCACACTGCAGAAGTTCCAGCCCTGAGTGAGAGGCTGTGGCTCACTGCACACTGCAGATGTTCCAGCCCTGAGTGAGAGGCTGTGGCTCACTGCAGATGTTCCAGCCCTGAGTGAGAGGCTGTGGCTCACTGCACACTGCAGATGTTCCAGCCCTGAGTGAGAGGCTGTGGCACAGTGCACACTGCAGAAGTTCCAGCCCTGAGTGAGAGGCTGTGGCACAGTGCACACTGCAGAAGTTCCAGCCCTGAGTGAGAGGCTGTGGCACACTGCACACTGCAGAAGTTCCAGCCCTGAGTGAGAGGCTGTGGCACACTGCACACTGCAGAAGTTCCAGCCCTGAGTGAGAGGCTGTGGCACACTGCACACTGCAGAAGTTCCAGCCCTGAGTGAGAGGCTGTGGCACACTGCACACTGCAGAAGTTCCAGCCCTGAGTGAGAGGCTGTGGCTCACTGCAGAAGTTCCAGCCCTGAGTGAGAGGCTGTGGCTCACTGCAGATGTTCCAGCCCTGAGAGAGACGCTGTGCCTCACTTGAGACGTGTGCGTCACCTGAAGGGCTCAAGGCTTAGGCCAGGGTTCCATCAACACGTATCCTTCACCGTGTCTCCCAATTAAACGCAAGCGTTAGGTACACCAGTGCCTGGATTCAATCGACGGATATAAGTGTTAGTTTCCTCTCCGCGAACACAGCTTGCAGGAGCTAATTTTGGTGACTGCAGAACTCGCCAAAGTGTGTTTGTGAAGAAAATAAAAAGCAACACATTTTTTATTGAATCCGGGCCCGACTTAGCTGTAAAAAAGGACAGTCTGCAAAATGAAAACTGCGCTAGTTGCCCTAAACACCTACTGTGCATATTAATGATAATTGGCATTTGCGTAAATGTTAAGTGTTGTGAAAGACATTAGTTCTATAAGCCTGTAGTGGTAGAGGCATTAGTCACGTCACCAACAATCTATAAAAAATATTAGCAGTTGAAAGGTCCTCTGCGCACCGTGGATTGTGCGGTTATATTAATAATTTCTCAAACGTAATGCCATTGAACTTGAGATGAGATAAATTCAATACATTTTATAAGCCGTTTTTTTTCCCCCAAGCAGAAGTGACACCAGGAATGATAACAGAATTGCATTCTGTGGCGCAATGGTCAAACCACTCTTGAGGCAGGCAATTTTACTCAGAAAATGGAATAATAAGCTCTTTCCCCCCGCATTTAGATTCCCCGCTTTCTATTATGTAATGTGGGAACAGACCCAAGCTTTCTTTAAAATCCTAATATCTAATGTTTACTATTTAACTTGCTATTTGACTTTTGTAATGGGGAAAAAAAGAAAAAAATAGACTAGGCAGAGTTAATCTGAAATGTCAGAATGCCATGTGTTTGAGAAGCTCGGCACTTGAAGCCCTTGGTTACTGCAATGAATATCAAAATACATCTGGCAATCAGGCCGTCCGTGATGGAGAGAGCACTTGCTGGGGATTGGAGGTGTGAGACACGCTTCCTACTTCAGCAAATCTCTCCTCACCAATCATGTCGGAGCCAATCATGTTTCAGCCAATCATGTCTGTCCAGCTGCAATTACACACCAAATCACGTCCATGGTTTATCGAGCACAGCAATGTCTACTATAACCGTATACAGATGTGTACATATGCTTAGAGATTTAAAAAGGTATGCTTAACTAGTGCTTTTAGTAAACCAGCTGTGAAAGAAATAAATAAATACTTTGCCTGTATCATACCGAGAAGTGAATTTTAAAAGTTCTGAATCTGCAGAAACGTTTTTGTTGGAAATGTGCACAAAATCTCCCAGATTTAAATAGAAAAAAAACCTCACATTCGCCATGACGTCCTTTTCACAGCAATGTACAGATTTGAAGTTAATTTAAGAAAGAAGTTACTTAAGAAAGGGTTATCTCGAACTGCGGTGACATCACTGTTCCACGAGCTGATGAGATATTCATTTTTAATTAACTCTGTGACAGAGAATTCTAATAATGTTCAAAATGTAAATTAATCCCAGTTTCTACTGAGCACAGCACCACAGTGCAGACTATTTGAGTTCTTATCATTCCCACATGTAGACACTTTCTGCCCAGCAAATAATGGGCACATTTTTGTGCACATTCATAACATGTTTTAAGCCATGTTATCACCTTGCAGATGCAAGGGTAATTGTTCTAGATGACCACAATAGCAAATTAAATAACAAATAATAATAACTTCATAATTTCATAATAATATTTTACTAATATTAATGATATACAATTATAATACTAATACAATTTTAATACATATATTTAATGTAATCATGAAATTACTAGACATGAAATATAAGACAGTACTATTCTTAAACTGACTTGATGTTGGTTTTCTGATTTTCACTTTTACTGAGAACAATAGTGTTTATTAATTTAATAGTCGATAATAATGATTGTGAATCATTTTATAAAAAATATGCATTGGTGATTATGGCCTTGGTGAGAAGAGCATTGTTTGCACAGATATCTGAAAAGACTCGTCAACACATTTTTCACGGGATTAAAATGAAAAGACCTAATTGAATGGCTGATATAATAGCTTGAAAGCAATGAGAGTTCTGTTCGCATTTGTCATATTCACCCGATATAATTAATAAAAGATAAAGAGCTTCTCACCAAACACGGAGCGCTGAGGCAAATGAACAAGGCTGATCAATGAGTGAAAAGTCATTATAACAGCCACTTCTCATCTGTCTGCAGCGCCCGTGCGCATGGCTGAAAAATCCTCATCTGAATGGTCCTGAGCGTACTCGTACTAATCAATGGAGGCACTTGCTCAGAAAATGCACCGGAGCCAGACAGCTGTGTCCAAATAGAGCCATACGAGACCTTTAAGATGAAAATAAATGACCGCACACTGCAGTTATTGCACCGCGGCTATCTGTCCAGTTAATGGTGCGCGCTCGTTGCAGTGCTGTTGCTAGTTTACAGGCGTGTGGGCCCGGCCCTTGCACAGTCTCCTCCAGGCGACGCTGCTCTTAAGTGTCTGTCTCTTGTCCACGTTTAAGTGGAGGACTGCGCCACCAGATCATCCGTGATATTGAGGGAGTCAAGTCTCCATACGGAAGGTGTTGGGATAGTAATGAGTAAGACATGAGACGGACAGCCTTTCAGCCAAACACTTTTACAGACCTACATACAGTATGTACACTCAGCAAGCACTTTATTCGGTATTTATTAGACTTATTTTTTAGACTTATGCTTCTGCTGCTGTAGCCTATCTACATAGAGGTTTGAGGCATTGTGTGTTCAGAGATGCTCTACTGCTTACCACTGTTGTAATGTGTGGTTATTTGAATTACTATCACCTTCATGTCAGCTTCGAGATGTCTGGCCGTTGTCCTCTAAACTCTCTCATTAACAACACTTTTCTGCCCAGATACATTTTTTTCACCATTCTCTGCAAGCTCTAGAGACTGTTATGCATGAGAATCCCAGGAGATCAGCAGTTTCTGAGATAGTCAAACCACCCTGTCTGGCACCAACAATCATTCTATGGTCAAAGACACATCACATTTCTTCCCCATTCTGACATTTGGTCTGAACAACAGCTGAACCTCTTGATCACGTCTGCATGCTTTTATGCATTTAGTTGCTGCCACACGATTGGCTGATTAAATATTTGCATTAACAAGCTGGTGTACAGGTCTACCTATAAAGTGCTCACTGAGTGTATACAGCAGCACTGTTATATCACTATAAGCTCTTTCATTGACAGCAAGCATGAAGCAAAAATGCACTATTCTGCATGATATACTTCACTGGCTTCGCATCTTTAATTCACATTTAACTCACGCTGTAGGTAATATGTAGAAGGTATCCTGTGTGTATGTGCGATTGTGTTTGTGTCCCGAAATAAATCAAAGCAACTAGCAAGGTTTCAGCCTTTCAGTCTGCAGAAGGAGCTGCTCTACATATTTTAATATTGAGCTACTTGTGAAAGACATGATTTTCTGTGTCTCTTAGTTGACTGTTTACCTGCAGTCTCTAATTAAGAAAGAAAGTGTGTGTGTGTGTGTGTGTGTGTGTGTGTGTGTGGATGTGTACGTGCGTGGATGTGTACGTGCGTGGGTGTGTGTGTATGTGTGTGTGTGTGTGTTTGTATGTGTGTGCATGGGTGTGTGCATGTGTGTGTCTGTGCGTGCACATGCATGATTGCAGCGTAAAGGAAAAACTACATTGAGGAAATCAGCTAGCCCAAAATCTGGCAATTTACTTACCAGTATTGACATATGTGGAATAAAAAAACATAAAAAAATTAGTAACATTAACTGATAACACTAAAATGTATGATAAGCTAATGAAACAAAATGATGTCAGCATTAGCCCTCTGTGAAGCTACAGAGTGCATAGCGTGTCTCTGTGAGCACTAACACCCAGGAAATGCACTCCAGTGAGCCGAGCAATAGGCAGTAAGACAGAGTACATAGAATTATGCCATTCAGATCAGTGAAAGATATGGAAGTGGTAAGATATGGCCAGATTTTGTGGTATGCAAACAACTATCGATTGAGAAGTCTGCTAATATTGTGGATGTGTGGCGTATTTGAGAGGACTGGTGCTGGTTCTGCTCTGTGGGGAGTCTAGCCAAGAGCCACTGCTCACCTGATCCACAGTCTAAACCCGGCTAACCCGCCAATCCTATCCCCACTCATATGTCTTTCTCTTTTACACTCTATCACTCACTATCTATGTCTCTCTCATACTCTCTGTGCACGTCACATACTCTCTCCAACCCTCTCTCTCTCCGTCTCTCTCTCTGTCTGTGTTTTTCCAGATATCCACAGGCTAGTTAATTCTGATCAGTCCTCAACTTGCCAAACGACCCTTATTAAGAACAAAAAAATAATCAAATGAATGAAACGCTGGCATTTATTTGTAAGTCAAATTCAAGGCGATTGAATCCAGGCCTCTAAATTGGCGGTCGCTCATTTATAATTTACATGTTTCACAAAGCACGGTAGATGTGACAATAAAAAAGAGTATTTGTGGAAATAGCGCGGTTGTTCTCCCGCCCGCTATCGATCGCTCTCTCCGTCTCGCCTGT
This sequence comes from Conger conger, assembly GCF_963514075.1. NCBI lineage: Eukaryota > Metazoa > Chordata > Actinopteri > Anguilliformes > Congridae > Conger > Conger conger. Next base: position 67,635,141 of record NC_083763.1, read on the forward strand.
GCTCCTCCTTTCTCTCCCCTCCTTCCCTCCTGTTTCACACATTCGCTACCTGGTCACACTTTCCACAATAAAGACATTTCTTTCCCTTTCCAGCCCGATGACCAAACACACAGACAGGCCGAGGCCCTTCGGGGAATCACCAAAGGTGTTGGGCAAGGAGGGTAAAATAACGGTTTCTCCACAGGCAGTGCGGAGCCATCCTGCAGTTCACACGTGATAGAGCTTCAGAGCAGGATTAACAAGCCTGTCGTAGCCTGGGCCGGACCACAGATCACCACCTACCTGTGATGCTGGAGACCCGGCACAGTCCGACAGGAGAAGCTGCATTTGCTATATAATGTGTAATAAATAATTATTACACTATAACACATATCATACATACAGTAAAATCTTGAGAAATCTAATAGCAGTAGCAGTAATGAGTATTGGCAATATTTACAATTGAAGGACACTGTGCCCGGGGTGAAGTACAGTGCATTGAAAATCAAAAAGCAGAAACACAGAACAATCTTCACAAAGCTATTATATATTATAGAAGAACCCAGATATGAGATGAGAGCAGCAGGGTTCAGCTCCATATTTATCTCATGGGCTTTTTCTTAGAGAGAAACAGTGTGAGAAGAAAAAGGTCAGCAATCTTCCCAAAGTTTTATAAACTTCAAAGCCCTTCAGTATTCACTCGTTATTACAGAGAGAGTGTGTTATTGCCGGGTTAGTATACACACTGCAAATGCAATGCAGCAGGATGATAATAGTTTTTTTGTAAATCTCTCCAAATACTGGCTTTCTGTAATATCGGTGCTATACGAGTACAATGAAATATCAAATCAGCAATTCTCCCTTAACAAAAAAAGTCTAGTCAAATAATTAATTTACTTATTTTAATCTTCTTAAAATAGCTATAATCACATAAAACCGATTACACAATTTTACACAAGCATTTTTAATGTGTTTTTGTCAGGGGGTGGGTGGCGAGCATGCATTTCACACCTGGTATATTTAGTATTTGCTGGATTAAGTTGCAAAAAAACAGACATATTGTTTTTGTCCTTGGGTGACTAAGCTGGCTTGTGCAATGAGACTCTAAGCTTTATATATTGGGTCTTGTTTGTACTACATTTATTCATGACATTATTTATTCTGCTCAACAGAATTGCTTATCCAGGGTGACTTCTGTAAGTTACAATTTCGCACATTACCCATTTTTTCCCCACTGGCTACTTGAAATTTCAGGTCAAGTGCGTCTTGCTTACCTCGCTTACCGTACAAAACCACTGTCCCACTCAAGGTTTGTACCTGTAGCTTTCTGGTCAATCATCTCCTCATCCACGTGTGTGCCTGTGTGTATGCAAATTGTGTGTGTGCAGGTGTTCGGCAGCCATGCATTAAAAAGTGACAAATCTTACTGAGAGAGCTCACACATCCTGTAATATAAGCAGGAAAAATGAGTTCAGGGATTTATTAGAAAATATGTGCTCCTGTCCTTCCATGAAAACCGGTGTCATTTTCACAGGAGAAAGCTCTACCGCTCTTAAGCAAAATGGAGGGAGAAGGAGACGCTCCCCCAGGTAGTGTGCAGACTGACAGTTTATTTTTCTCTTTTGCCTCTGCATATAATATAAGACAGAATTTCCAGGAATTATATTTTCAACAAGGGAATTACATATTCTTCCAAAATCATTTGGGGGGGGTCTTGACAGCACCCGACCAATACAGGCCCAAGGTGACCTCATTACTGAAATTTGTTCCAGCTGTCATCAGAAATCATACACGCCGTCACTCAAACCCAGACACAAACGAGAGGGAACGGCACCCAGCTCCAGCGAACACACAAAGAGTTTTGTCAGGATTACACCATCCAAATGGCTCTATATCATGTTAAGACAGTATTTCTGCCCAGAGTGGCTCAGCTCACAGTACATGCTGATGAGGGTGCCAGGGCTGGAAAATTAGGAAGACTCCAAAGCTCCGGAGGCCCCCAAACGTCTGTGCTGTAACTGTTTAGGGTCAGAGCAGTGTGGGGTGGTCCCCATGCCTCCTGATCCTTCTGTAACTGAGTCTAGAGATCCATACGATCGACCGCTCAAACCTCCTAAAATGCATACAGGACTCCATTGTCCTACCAATGACGGCTCTGAACTGGTTCAGTTCATACCTATCGGACAGAATGGAGAATGGAGTTGCTCTAGGGAGCGGCTCTGGGGCAGACCAAGTGCTGCTTATATCCCCACACCTGCGGTGTCCCACATGGTTCAGTTCTCGGCCCCATTTTGTTCACCCTGTACACGCTACCCCTCGATCAGATCAACAGCCGGCAGGGAATTTCATTCCATTACTATGCTGATGACACACAGCGGTACTTACAAACTGCCCCGAGCCCCATTGCTGCCTGCTCACACCTCAACATCTGCTTCAAGAAGGCAAAGGCGCGGATGCAGCAAAGTTTCCTACAACTTAACAGCAGCAAAACCGAGGCACCCCCCATCAAGTCCAGCACTCCCCCGTCTCACTGTACTATTGCAGGCCAAACCATCCCACATCACACATCAGTCAATAACCTGAGTGTGAAGTGTGATTCTTCCCTGTCATTAGAATCTTACATCAACCATGACTCTTTCACCTCAAAAACAATGCCAAACCCCGTACCACCCTAATAATGTCAGATGCTGAGAGCCTTGTCCATGCCTTTGTCTCCTCGGGGCTGGACTAATGCAATGCGCTTTTCAATGGGAATCCTGTTAAGAGCCTCCACAGGCTCCAGTACGTTCAGAAGAGTGCTGCCCGGATCCTGTCGAGAGTGTGGAAACACCGACACATCACTCCCATTCTGTATTCCCTGCTGGCTCCCCGTCTTCGACCAGATCCAGTTCAAAACCATTCTCCTCACCTTCAAGTGCCCCCGTGACAGTGCACCTACATATCTCAAAAAACTGCTCTCGCCATCGCCGGTCCAACAACAGCTTGCGGCTTCGCACCCCCAGGACTAAGCTCTCCTCGATGGGGGATGGGGCTTTCTGTTCAGCCAGCCCCCATCTGTGGACCGCTCTCCCGGAACATCTGAGGACTCCTCAGCCTGAGAAATTCTCAACTCACTTTATTCTTCCAGTTTATTCGCGACGTTGTTTTTGTTTGTTTTCATCTTTTTATCCAATTTCTTTCCTATCATCTATTTATCAACTTTATTTAAAAAAAAATGTTTTAATCCATTTGTGTAGCACTTGTGATATATTATGATTACTATTATTATTATTATTATTATTATTATTATTATTATTATTACCACCTAATGGTACATGGTTAGCATTTAGTAGTAATATTGTTGGTAATAACGTGGGAGGGAATGTCGTTAAAGCACTAGTGCAAGTTGAAACTATGCTGAACAGGAGCCAGAGTACATATTAATATTGAACACCAGAAACCATAAAAACACTGATCTGAAATAGTACAAAAGGCCGGAGACCTCCAGAGGAGGGGAGCCATGCTGCAGTCTGCAGAGGTCGGTCACAGGCTAGTGGTTCTGTCCCGGCCATTTTGGGAAGAACGTTCCACCACAACAGGCCCAGTAAAGACAGGCATCAGGAGCGGAAGACACAGCCATGCAGGGAGGACCCCCTGTGCTGGGAAAGACTGCTATACAATGGCTCTGCCTCATCATATAAACACCCATGGAATTTCAATTTACTCAATTTCCCATATAAAGCACGTTGAGATTTCTACTGTAATGTAAATTGTTGCCAGTGTTGTACAAATATGTACATTACTACTACTGCTACTACTGTGAAGAAAAAAAAAAAAAAAATTATTATTCAAACAAACTGCCAGTTACTTGAATGTCAGCTACGTTTTGAACTACGAGGAAGAAAAAAGGCATATGCCAAAGTATTTTAATATTGAATTCAGACAATTTTTAATAATGCGTTTCCATCTCACTACAGAGATAACCACGGTGTGAGAAAGAAAGTTCTGTGCAGGCGGAATTATTTTCATTAATTTGTGCAGCTTGCGGGGGCAGCTATTCCACGTCTTAATTTCCCCCCTTTGTTTCAGAGGGCTGATAAAAACCAGCCGTGAATATCTCACAGATAGACGCGATATTCTCACTCTTAAATATTCTCAGTCAATACAGGCACCGTCTCTGAGATTTGACTTTCAAGTCCATATTCTCCTTAATGCATTGCTGTAATTTATCAAAAAAACAACAGCAACAACAACAATATTTGTTTTGCACTCAAAATGCTGCAGAGTAAGTCCTACGTTCATCCATAAAACATGAGAAGGCAAGGACAAAAGGCAATCAACAATCAAGGTACCGGCAAAAAGAGTGGGCATAGGCCATTCTATTACTCTCTGCCAAATACAGGTGCACAGCATACATCCGCAAATCAACAAATCCACACCTTCCTTCTCCAAAATATTTCTGAGGACGGTCTAAGGTCATTTATTTCTATAACCAGTTTCACATTCAATTCCATTCATTTCAATACGTTTTAGCTGTTAGTGAGTTAAGTTCCTTTGTTTTAAACCAGCTACATGTGTTAATATAGTATAACAGGTACAATACCTATTGAAAATGTAAACTTGATTGTAAACATTTAAATGGTAAATATGTCACAATATGTAAAAAAGGAACTGGACTAGAACTAAACGTTTTGGGAATGTTTGGGAATAAATTACCATCATTGGTCTAAATGGCTAATGATTAACACAAAGATTATAGGCATAAATTGACCGATGTCACTTGGTATTTCAACAGAATTTTCACTTTGTGACAGTTAGGCTGTGATTCAATCTCAATACAGCAGGAATGGTACAAATGACACCTCAATGAATGAGCAACACAAAAAAATGTATTAAAAAAATTTAATCAAATAAACTTTGGATCTGCTTTGTACCAAAACGTGTGCAGAGCAGAGCCAGCAATAAAGCCCTATAATGTGACACTTCTCTCAAAACGAGCTGTGCTAATCATAACCATCAGACATATTTATACCATATTTCTATGGCCAGATGTCTCGGTAAATGAGTCAAAGTTTGCTGAACTAAAGCACTAAAGTGATTGTAGTGCACTCGCGGCTGTTTGAAAACGTACATTAATTGTATCACATTCTGTTAGGATGAGTATGTGCACGTGAGCAGCCTCGGTCACACGACAAAAGAACGCCTTTCTCAGGGAAGCTGGGGAAAACGAGCACTCACATGTGATTATTTAAATGCTTACTTATCACCGCTAAAGACCTCAAACATTTGCATAAGAAACTCACAAACGTGTCAAAAGCGTTCAAACAGCTTCGCAACATGCCGAAGACTGACTACAGATGGTAGAGGAAGGGCTAAGAGGAAGGAACAGTGTATGTTCTCTCTCCATTTTGTGTATGTGTAATTTCCGCTGACATCTGTTTCTAAAGGATTAAAAACAAATGTAAATAAAAAAACAAAACTTAAAACAAAGGAGGGATTTCCGTTTTTTTGACAAGGTAATGTTCGGAGAAGAGACATGGCTTGTATTCAATCAATATTTGTCCGTTAACTTTGAATCTCGATTAAATGCAAGCATCAGCTCTTATCTTTACAAACAGTTTGGAGAGTTCACTGAGCACCAGAATTAATAGGAAGAAAATGGGTTTGTCATGAATTCAGTAACACTTGCCTAGATTATTGAGTCAAAATGAAGGACAAACATTGACTGAATCCAGACTACAGTGTACCTAGCTGCTTTTACACACAGTGTGCACTTAATGCCAATTACCATGCATTTTACCATCACAGACATAGTACACGTCATGCTGCTGTTTGCATAGTTACTTGAAGAATGTTCCAGAAGTTTATGAACAAACACGGATTGGTAAAGTTAGTAATATCATCAGTTTGTGGGGGACTGAAAATGCAACATTTCATGCATTGTATACAAGAGGGTACACATGCATGTTATTGACTAAAAGTAACTATATGTGTATATATTTGTTATTACCTATATTTAGTTATAGGTATTGTCACCATTGAAAGTACAGTGATTACTGAAACTCCCCAACTGACGTTCAAGTTTCAGCAGCTCTCCTGCAACGTGAGCTTACTTTTTTTCTTTTTTTAATAACACGCGTGGCAGCAGTAAGCAGGTGGCCTTCATATAACATATGGCCAGAATAACAATCAATTCAATATTTTCTGCATTACACCGCACCGCTGCTGGAAGAGCAGATTAGTATTTTACCCGAGCTGCCCCCCACCCCCTCCGTGAACAGACACCTCCTGAAAGACAATGATAATGTGTTTTCCAGCAGGTTGCCGTGAGCCCTGGGACGAGGGCTGCGGCTCCTAATGCTGAAATTAGCGAGGGGGGGATTTGATGTGCGGAGATACACGAGGGGGAAATGGCAATAAAAAACAAATCGGCGCGTCGCGGGGAAGAGACGCCGCCTCCACTTTGCCAGGGCGGCTGTTTGGTATTCAGCGCGCTTCCTGCTGCTCCTCCTCACCCCTCCCCTCCCCACGCGGCGGAGCTTGGCTGCGTGACAGGAAGTCACCGGGAGGACGCCCCATCCTCGTTTGTCGGAGGTGATCAGCTGCTGCGCCGCCCCGCCGCCCGGCTCTGCGGGAGGGCCACAGGACCCGCTCCCCTCACCGGCCCCTGGCACCGGCGCCAGGCTGGGGGCCCAGACATGCCCTTTCCACAGCGCCCTCGGCGCCCAGGCACACGCTCCCCCTGGTACAGGGCTCAGCCATGCTGCTATGTGAGGAGCTAAAGCTGGGATCACACACATGGATATACACTCACTCACACACACGCAGGCAAGCATGCACTCTCTCTCACACACACACACACACACACACACACACACACACACACACACACACACAGGCTCCCCCTGGTACAGGGCTCAGCCATGCTGCTGTGTGAGGCCTACAGAGCTAGAGCTCACTCACACACACACACACACACACACACATCACTGTACATGCATCATACACCTCACACACAGGCCTGCATGCACTCACACACACGTTGGTGTACTGTACGCACATCTGCACAAACAGGCATCACACAGACACACACACACACACACAAACATCAATATACACGCATCACACACACCACACACACAAATATCTGTACCACACACACACACACGTGCACAAACATACATCACACACAAACATCTGTACAAACGTGAAAATAATGCCATACGTTTTTATAAGAAAAGCTGAATGATTATGGTAATCATCATGAAGACAGTCACAACTGCATATGGTGATTTATTAGGCTGCACTTTCAGTTCATCTCAGTGCAGGACTGTGGTTAATCAGCACAGCAGAACCAGAAGCCACAAGGGAGTCTTCCATTCCAGTCTGCTCTGGAATAAACTCTGGAATCAGTGCATAAACAGTATCTGGAATCACAGTAAACATTAAAGCATTATCTCCTCTGCTCTCTCTGAATGGGGAAAAGAGGAGCGATCGTATACGCAGCACCCAGCTGTTCTGCTCAAAGCACAACTGTGCGCAACAAAAACAGAATTAAAGCGCAATAAAAAATACGATACGGGTGTCAGATTAAAATATATGAAATTTCACCCTGTGAATGCTGTGTTTTGTTGCAACTGCAAATACGCGCTACTCCTATTTAATATAACAACATATTGTGCTCTACAGCTATAAGGTGTGTGATATACCTGTCAGAGCCTTCTTATTTAATCAGACAATCACAGCAGAGTATGAATATTGTCATTCATGCTGGAGCGAGGCCGTGGGTAGAGCCGTCTGGGCTCTGAGAGGCAGATGAAGAGAGAGAGAGGGAAAGAGAGAGAGAGAGAGAGGGATGGAAAGAGTGAGAAGTGATGACTTCCTGTGCGGAGAGCAGAAATGCGCTCCCGCTCTGATACTCCGAGAGAGAGAAAGAGAGAGAGATGGAAAGAGTGAGAAGTGATGACTTCCTGCGCGGAGAGCGGAAATGCGCTCCCGCTCTGATACTCCGAGAGAGAGAAAGAGAGAGAAAGAGAGAGAGAGGGATGGAAAGAGTGAGAAGTGATGACTTCCTGTGCGGAGAGCAGGAATGCGCTCCTGCTCTGATACTCCCTGAGAGAGAGAAAGAGAGAGAGAGGGGGAAAGAGGGAGAGATAGAGAGAGAATTCCTGTGCAGAGAGCAGGAATGCGCTCCTGCTCTGATACTCCGTGAGAGAGAGAAAGAGAGAGAGAGGGGGGGGAAAGAGGGAGAGATAGAGAGAGAGTGGGGAGAGGGAGAGATAGAGAGAGACCTCCTGTTCGGAGAGTAGGAACGTGCTCTTGTTCTGATTCTCCGCGAGAGCTCCTGTGTTTGGGGGCGGGGTCAGGGCAGAGGAGAAGAGACGTGGCAGGTTGATCGCGAGCCTATCAGAGCTGGCGGTGCCACCGTGCACGTGTCACTCAGCCTCCAGACGAGATCAGGGCCTAGCCTCCCCTTTACATCTCCCAGCACAGGGAGGCTGACGCACAGTACACTGGCCTGCAGTCATTCAACATTAACTGAGTACATACTGTATGAGTCCAAAAGGGAATATATGAACAGTTTGGTTCCAAAACAAGATATCCACATCAAACCAAAACATTTTGGTACTTTTGAACAGATATTAGCTATCCTTTACTTGCAACATACTGAAGATCTCCTCTTTATTTTGTAGATATTAAGTATTGAATTTCAAGATTATTTTTCCAAAATGGATGCGTCTCAATTTGGAAGCAAACTCTACAAATGTCCTCCATAAGATTTGATTCAACATTGAACGTTTTACTGTGTGTCTGTCAGAGACTAACGTGGGCTCACAGAGCAGAACAGGAGAGAACCACAGCATTGGACCTGACACTGAGCGAGATTTCTCACAGCTCCACAGAACAGCCCAAAAACAACCGAAAAAGCTAATCACATTCACCGCATGAGCTTGCAGATTCTGCGGCTCCAGAATAGAGCTCAAAGCACTACAGCTGGGACGCCTGCTGTCTCTCCGAGCTTTTGTAAAAATCCATCCCACAATTTCGACAAACTAAACAACTTAGAGTAAACAGAGATGAAAATGTATCGCAGAAATCAACCCGGTTTACTAGTTCAGCATTGTGAGCGCAACCAATATCGGGAAGTGCTGCAATATCTTTTCTGATCTCGTAATGTATTTTATAAGAATAAATTGCCGTATATTTCTTTTTCCTTAAGGGAGGGGGGTTATCATGGCGGAGTTAAGGGGAGATGGACTTGAGTCACATGACCAGAAAAGGCCTCTGGGTCAATGATCACAGAAAGGCACCGTTACTCTTTACTCACGGTAACACTTCACAATAAGGCTACAGGAATTGGCATTAACTAATGTAGCTGTTAACGAATTAGAAGTCAATCAGTATAGCTTAGTTAATGTATTTGTACATCATTAATTCATGTTAACAACTACATGACTTAATGCCAATTGATACTGCAATGAAAAAAACTGTTAATGGTTAACTAATAGATTTGTTAATAGTTTATCCTATGGTTTTAACTAACTCTACAAATGTCCTCTGTAAGATTTGATCCAACACTGAACGTTTTACTGTGCGTCTGTCACAGAGACTAGTTAGTAAATAACAAATACATGAAGTCATGAAAAGTTCACTATGCTTTTGTGCATCATTAATTCATGATTAACAACTGCATTAGATAATGCCAATTCATGAACCATATTGTGTTTAAGTGTGACCCATGAGCCTATATTCGGTGACACGCTGTATGTCAAAGTGCCCCCCGTATCTGCCTCCCTGCCCTACGCATCGGACGGAAGCGTTTCCAACGAAGAGGCTTATCTGTCTAATTAGAGCCCGGCGGTACGCTAGCACCCGTCCACAGCGGCAGCAGCCGAAGCGACACGCTCCTGTCTGCGCACCTATCGATCGCCCCGCTAGTTCATTCTGTTAAAATAAATATCATCCAATATTTCCTTTAATAAACCATACAATGCTGCCTGTCACTGAAATCCCGTCAGCCGCTAAGTGGAGGCCTTTATACACCATACACTTATATAAAATCAACCAGGCCCCCGAACCCTTTCATTACTCTTTGACGAAGATGTAATTCATCAAACGCATGGAAAATGCGTGGGGAGGAGGAGGAGGAGGAGGAGGGGCGGGTAAGGGGGGGGTCGGGGGTGTCACAATTTGATGAGTGTCAAAGGAAATGAAGGAGAAAGTTTAGATTGACTTTCATAGCGGCAATGACTTCTCAACCTTGGGTCTCGTCTGACATTTTAATGTTAACAAGAAAAAAAAATGTCCCAGAAAGGGAGGAAGAGAAGAGAGAGAGAGATAGAAACAGAGAGAGAGAGGGAGGAAGAGTCAATCTCTGTGAAAAGCTTTCTTGTTACTGTAACAGTGGGTGAAAGGTAATTCTGAAGCCATTAACACTTCCAGGCGCTAATGCAACACTTCCTACATTGCATTATTGGAGAGGAGGTAGCTCTCTCCCATGTGTTGACAAGGAGATGACTGTGTGAAGTAGAACAGCGATAAGCCTGCTGTCTAGATACACACTGGCCCTTATACAGGCAATTTACATCTCTTCTGAAACTGTGTATCATGAAAGATATGCCAATATGCAAATTGTCACATTGTGACAAGCATTATTCTGGCCAACACATCGCTATGGAAACCCCCAACGCGCTGGGAGAGCGCTGAGGTTCAGCGGCGGGGCCGTTTTGATTTATGCTTCTCGCGCGGTCTTTCGGTCAAAGATTCATTATTTATTCTCTTTTTGGCCCGGGCCCAGAGACGTCCGAGCATCAGTGAAATTATGACTAAATGGAGTCGATGGCCAGAGCAGCTGACAGCTCGCTCAGGCATCATCCAAGAGCCGCGCGGGCGCTGAAACAAAGCGCAAGCGCGCTCCTCTGTTTCTCACACCTTCCCGCCGCATTTCAGCCTTTTTTATAATACTTCCTTTGGCCGGTAAACGCGGTCATTTGTAAGGAGAAGCTCCTGTAAAAACACGGTCGCTGACCTGCTGGAGAGCCGCATTGTGCTTTGTGCATTCCCTATGTTTTTATTTTCGATGGTCAGTCCTCACCAGGTATGGCTGTTATGATAGCAGGGGCCCCGTGGGGGGAGGGCTGTGGATATGAGAGGTTTCAGCTGGGCGGGGGGAGGAAGCCTTAGGGACCAGGCCCCAGTGGGTCAGGCCAGGCTGCGTGTTGACCTGTGCGCATATTGATTCAAAGGGAGATCCAGAAGACAGGGTGGAGGAAGTGATATTCCTCTTTCATCCTATAAATTATTCATCTTTTATTCCCCCCTTTTTTTGTGGGTTGCAAGGGTACTTTCATTTTAAGGCGGATTAGTTGTGACCTATTTTGAATGTATCTTGGCGGAAAGCCTTTGTCTCTGCCAAAAAAGGGTGCAGAATCGTAATGAGAGGTTCTAAAACAAATTATATCCCGAAAGATAAGGTCAGGATTTGGAAGTATATACTATAGGTGACTCGTTTTCAAAATGGGTAATGAATGGCGATTAAATGCAGGTCGGCACTTAATAAATCTTAACAGTTTATAGACCTGCTTGTGAATGACCTTTGGAACAGTTTCACACATTCACATATTTATTTCTATTTTTATTTAACCAATGTATTTAACCGATCTTTAACCAGGCAAGTTAATTTCTCATTTACAATAATGGCATGGCCAAGAGGCCAAACGCAACAAAACACAATAATAATACAGGAATCGAAAGCACATACAATAAATAAAATCAAGACACGATAGCCATGAATAATTTGTAACAGGAGCATGCGTCTATAGAAAAGTCCATGGTCAAAGACTTGATTGAGACTTGATTTTCCACTCTTAAAGGTTTATGCAGCTCATTCCAGACTGACACTGCCAACCACTGATGGGGGAGAGGTGACCCAGAGTGAGTGCTGACTTTGGGGGTACTAGGGAAAGCTCCAGGGGGTAGTGCTGACTTTGGGGGTACTAGGGAAAGCTCCAGGGGGTAGTGCTGACTTTGGGGGTACTAGGGAAAGGTCCAGAGTGAGTGCTGACTTTGGAGGTACTAGGGAAAGCTCCAGGGGGTACTGCTGACTTTGTGGGTACTAGGGAAAGGTCCAGAGTGCTGACTTTGGGGGTACCAGGGAAAGGTCCAGAGTGAGTGCTGACTTTGGGGGTAAATGGTAAATGGTAAATGGCAAATGGTTGGCATTTATATAGCGCCTTTATCCAAAGCGCTGAACAATTGATGCTTCTCATTCACCCATTCATACACACACTCACACGCCAACAGCGATTGGCTGCCATGCAAGGCACCGACCAGCTCGTCAGGAGCATTTGGGGGTTAGGTGTCTTGCTCAGGGACACTTCGACACAGCCCGGGCGGGGGATCGAACCGGCAACCCTCCGACTGCCAGACGACTGCTCTTACTGCCTGAGCCATGCCGCCCATGGTACTCGGGAAAGGTACTAGGGAAAGGTCCAGAGTGAGTGCTGACTTTGGGGGTACTAGAGAAAGCTCCAGCTCTATAGAGAGGAAGGTCATCTAGATCAGTGTCAACCTGATAGTGGGAATGGTTGAGATCCAAGTCATAATTTGAGGTTTTGAGATGTCAAGTAAAAATGGTAAAAAATCAGAATCTCGCCAGTCAGCAGCACAGACCCATCCAGAGTGGTGATCCAATGAGAGCAGTACTGCCTTCCTCCCAAAAAACATTCCCTTTGCTTAATTGCAGTTTAAGACAAGGTCGAGGGCAGAGAAAGCATGTTGTATATGGTTGAAGCTGATCATGTGGGTTTGGTAAGGTCATACAAAAAGATTTAATTATGTGGGAATTAGATAGATTTACCATTCAACTTTTTTTTTATCATATTGTCAAAGGTCATGTGCACTGGTTGGTTCTCCAGGTCTTTAACTGGTTTCCAAAATATCTGTGGGTTAGAGCCACACAGAGAAATTTATAGTTAAAAATAACTGATTTTAACTTTTCTAGCAGCCTGGTTGTACTTGTTTCTCAACTCCCTGAAGGACAAGCTATCGGCTGGTGTTTGTGAGAGTCCAGCTTTACACCAGCTGGAGTTTTTGTGATGTAGTAACTCCGCTAAATCAGTAGTAAACCAGGGAATGAAGCGGTTTCTGAGCCACATCAAAAGAGCTGTTCTATTACAAACAATGATTAAACCACAGACTGTGAACGTGATACTGAAGAAGAATATTATACATAATTACTGGTGTGCCTTGTGCCAGTGTTTAGTCCATTGTTTAAATATATCATAACTGAATACCGTTGGAACAGGCAAAGACGTTTTTCCCCTTTTTTCAAACGAAGCCCATGTTCTGCTGGTGGGTCTCCCGGCGACTCAGAATCGATGTGCCGACGAGTGTTTCTCTGAAAGGCGGAACAGGTGCCGGAACGCACCGAGGCTGTTGGGTCCGTTCAGACCGGTCTCTCGTTAGCACACCGCTGCCTGGGGCAGCGTCTGATAGCTTCTTCTGCGACCCCCTACGCTGCTCTCCCGCCATTTCACCCCTTTCCTGGGCGAAGCGTTTGAGACAGAAGCAGAGGGAGTTTGTGCCTTTAAAAGCGCTCCTGGGTCTGTTCCTCCTCTCTGTTACCGGGAGGCTCCGAGCAGCTCACCCTCCCTCCCCTATCCCTCAGTAACAGCACGGCTCAGGGAGAATAACAAATGTGAAACAGTCCATAATGTATGATTTCTATTCATTCTGATTCTACATCAAAGCCACACCATACATATTTACACCCCACTGTCCAATAAATCAATAAGTAATTACATAAATAATTAAGTAAATAAATAAATAAGAGATATAAAGGGCACATTGCCTCATGTGAACATAAAAAGGAATGCACTGCCTATGACAGACTTTACAATGTTTCTAAAGAGTCGTGACCCAGTGTTAACCCCCAAAAGACTATGAAATCAGCAGGAAGTCCCAGAAATGGAAAACTGAATAGCATAGGATCATAGGAGGCTGGTAATGCTTGATACAATATTTAATACTACATTTAAAAACCTTGATTCAATTACTTTAGCGGCCAACCGATGTTGTCAACGGTACAAGACACAGATGCCTACAGTATTTAATTATGCTGCCTACAAAGGCAAGGATGTCAACGCACAATGCTTGCCAAGCAGAGTCGGTACTAAAAAAAAAGTTAGTTCATTTAATCAAGCATTCTTACACTACTGTCACCTTCCCCATCAACGTGCTGCGGCTGTCTGAAGTTCATGACAGGACAGCTTCAGCATGCACTCCTCTACGCTGTAATAGTGTGGGCTACACTGCTTACTGTATAAACAGAGGGAGCAGAGAGAGAGAGAGAGAGAAACAGAGGGGAGTTGGTGCATCCCTCTGCCTTCGCCAGCGATGTGGTTCTATGGCTGAAGAGACAGAGGAGGCTTGCCAGCGGATAGCTGGCCACGGGTGGGTGGGGACCAACCAGCTGTGACAGAAAAAGTAACATTAATGGTGACGTCGGGTGGCGAGCTCGATGGCCGGGGGGGGTGGGGGGTGGGGGTTCGAGGAGCTGACCCCTGGAGAATCCTCCAGCGATCCTCCAGCGGGATTATGGGCCATGATGGAAGGGATAAGAGGAACACGTGTAGGCGAAGCCAGCGTTAAGGATGAGTCTGCCTTCTCGGAGGCTGGCTCAGCCACACGATAGCGCCACCACCTCTATGAATAATAAAACAAGGAAACATCAGGCGGGGGTCGCCCTGTGAATTTAAATCAGCCCGTCGAGTCGGGTGCGAGGCAGCGGGCGTTTTCACAGGGGCGATAATTAAGGGCACAAAAACATCAGTAGGTATCCGGCCTGACCGGGCAGGGAGGTGGAAACACCTAGCACGTGAAGATGTCAAATCTATCAATAATCAAAACTCCCTGGGCTGGGGTGCCTGCTCTTCCACCCGCTGGAGAACCCACACTGTGGCTTTCGCCTCGTGAACTCACGGCTAGGTCACGGATAAAATAAAACACAGCAGGGACCCGGTATTGCTTTAGAGGCGGTTGGTTAGCATGAAAAAAAAAACATTCTTAACGCAAGCTCTGAAAGAAACGCGAATATCAATGAAGCACAATCATTTCATATTTAATCAAAGTGAAAGAGGCCCCCTTTTTAGCATCATACTTAAGACCCCTTTCACCGTGTGTTCTACTGCATCAATCACCATAAAATATATGCAAGCCTTTTGTTTTATTTTCTTCCCCTGCTGTATGAACCATCTGAACTGTATTTTTTTAATCAATAAACAAAACGCATAGCCTATGTGCATTATTTCTTTCATGGCAAACCTGTAATGAAATTACAAGGAATGTCTACTCTGTGTTTTAATCAAGCCGTAATCCATTGGCAAAATATATTAGTTATACTCAAAGAGGAAACTACAAAAGCAAATGGAGCTTTGAAGATAGAGCGCTCTAAATGTCATCGGCTGGCTTTGAAGTTCCGCGCCTGCCTTTGTCTCTCGCTCATAATACACCGAACCCAGCAAAGCAGATAGCCTCTGCTTTCAAGGGGCATTTCATGTTGGCTACGCCATTAAGAGGAAACAAAGCGAGCTCCTCGGAGCAGCTCCACTCGAGCCCTGCGACACGGGCGGCCATTTCGGCTCTCCACACAGGGACTGTGCAGGCGCCGCTGAATGAAACACGCAGCAGCGGTGCAATTAAAACGTGGCTTCAGCAAGCTGCCCGGCTAGCGCATTGTCTGAGGAACAAGCTGTGCTTTCCACATCCTATGAAAAACAAAATAATCGAATGATGCTCTTTTAAAATTAATGTGCGTTCGGACTTTGTGCGGGATTAAAGTAACAGCTGGAGTCTCAAACAGACTCCAAACACTGCACAAATACTTAGCAGCTAGCTATACAGTATTACTATAGCAGCCTAGCTAATGACAAACAATAGCAATGGAGAAGAACGTGTACTGTATACGTAAGTGCATGGCAGATGACATAATCACAAGACAGACAATTGAATCACCATCTTTCAGCAAAGTTAAATGAATTTTTAGCAACTACAATACAACAAGATTTAGTCCTCACACGCAGATATTCACACCGATGCTATCTTTTTGACCTGAAACGTTGTATCGATTTGCAGCCTTTGACGGGATGAGTGGGGGCAGGAGAAGAGCTGGATAATGCCCCCTGTCACTGGGCTGCCAGTGCGAGCCTGCGGGTTAAGGGAGAGGAAATTGAGGTTGCGAGCTTGTTGCTGCGGTCACATGACTTAAATCCCGCCGAGACGCTTTGGGATGAGGCTGCCTCAAAAGCGGGACCCAGGGGGCCCACCGGAGGTGCAGGACTGCCGAAACAGCGCCTCCAGCCCCGCTGACAGCATGGCTGCGTGGTGAGGAGTCTTTATATCACAAGCTCAAAGGCACCTACAATGGATCGGGGTGATCTGTTGTACATACTGTACTGCATCGCTAGCACAGTACAGAAATCCAGTAATGCCGTAATCCAGGTCTACACAATGGTCACGCAATCCAACGTTGTTATGAAAATGAATGTATTTATGTATTTTATCAGTTGGTTATTCAGTTAATCAGTAAGTAAATGAGTTAGTCACACAGTCATTCGGTCAGTCACTCATTCAGTCAGTTGGTTAGTTTGAATTTATCCTGTGTAACAATGCCCAGTCTTACGCAGGCCCAACTGCATCAGACAAGCCTCCTCTATTTCACTGCGCAGCTAGAGCAAGGAGCTGCCATTGCGCGATGGGACATGGACAACCTGGCTGCCTTAAACCCGATGTCCCAGAGCCACACTGCACCCAGTAATGCTGCTAGCTGCGCTCAGGATTCCATAGCTGACTGTGCTAAAGACCACCCATCAGCCTGGCCTGCTGTGTTGTAGACCACTGAGGCTGTTAGGCATGGCATGACCAGTATGTTCTGTTTGTTCAGGATGGCACACTGAATAACTCAGTTTTACATACGTACATAAAAAAAGAAACCACTAAAGCGAAGGTATTACTGTATCATAACGACTGCCCATCTCTGTCTCCATCACTTCTGAATTCCTCCACAGAAATGCATGTGGGTGCTGGCAGTCCAGCCAGGACCCATCAGCATTAAACAGAAGCCAATATGCAAAAAAATAAAAAATAAAATGACCTGCCACAAGAATGTTGCGGCAGATAGAAAGCCCGTGAGAAAGAAAACCATGAATTTCTTGAATCGTAACATTAAGAAGAATCCCCAGAGATATTCAGCTAGTCACTCTTTATGTGCGAAATGTCAGTGTGAATATGAAAGTATATGTTTATATGTCCTGTGGAGTCTTTGGCCGGCCATGAAAGGGGTAAGAAATAGGGATTAAAATGGTTGCCACCATTTGGAATGACAGTATCTGCAAACTCAACAGGTCAAAGACACCCCTAATTTCCAAAATTAATTTCTATACACGCTAAAACAAACTAAAAACAAACAGAATAGTGGATTAAGGTATGACGTTGAAATGTATCAGAAACGTGACAATTACAAAATTCTGAATCAAGACATCAATTACACCAGGTCACATCAGTGAAAAGAGGCTTTGAAAAACAACACACCATTTCTGTTGTCTGCGTAGAAGAGGCTGAGGCATGAGCCAGACCGCGGCTGTAATCAGGGCCCAGACGAGCTGGCCTAATCAATGCCCTCTCCTGGCTGTGTTCTCCCCAGGACCCCTCATCCCAGACATAGGGGGGGGCTAAAACCCACCGCTTGCGTTCGACGGGGGGGGCCTGGTGCTCTGTGGGGGACCCCAGCTCAGGCGGCGACAACCCGGGACCACCTGAGAGAGGAAGGGCGGGTGCCTCGTTTTTCGTGGAATGCATACTTGACTCGGGGAGAGCTGATATCCATCGATACGTCCGGTTCAGTAAACAGCGAGCTTTAGCCCCCGGTACCCGAACAGGCAGAACCCGACGGACGCTTACCCTAATTCCTGCTGAGTGTCGAATGACTCAGCATATATACTCCTCATCAAAGCGGCCCTCGCCGGTGATGTAGGCCCATTGGTCTTTTGGGATGAGGCGCCAGGGCCTCTCTTCATGTGTGCAGTGCGCAGTAGTATATAACAGGATGGTAAGGGGTTTTACGAGGCCCTATAAAACACAAGATCTGTGGCCGCAGTGTGGCGGTGAAGCCAAAGAAATAAAGTCACCTGGAAAACTACATCAGTGGACACGTCTGGAGATGTTCTTACACCGTACACCTTTCATTGAAAGTATAAATACATAATTATAAACTGCTAAAATATATCTGCATCAAACGGACCACAAACACTCAGTGTTAAGGTTGATTACAAACAGTGGAATCTGGTCTGCTTTATGTGGAAATGAAATGTCTTATTTAGAAATGTACTATGTGTACTTATGTTATGTACTGTGACCATCAGTGTCACACACAATTTCTGAGAGCTGGGGGGAATGGCCTTTTTGCTTTACAACTGAAATTGTGTTACCCCTCTCGCAAATTCTGAAATAAGTAAAACTGTCTCACTCCATTGCCAATATTTTTGTCTTATTTAGCAAAAAAGTAATGAAATGAGATTTTAAGTGAAATAATAAAATACTTGTTAAGATTGACTTCTTGGTTTTTGGTAGTGTTCCAAGCTCCCTCACCCTCTGGCATAAAAATGTTTTGCATCTGTTCACATTTTTGGGAAAATGTCCATGTCCAAATGATTTATCTTCCAGTTTACCTTGTTTTCACTCTTACGAATCTCCTGCGCTCACTGATTATTTAATTCTGTCCTTGAAAATAGCATTGAATTATTAATGCCAGGATTCTCCAAATACCTTGGAAAAGTGCATCACCAGCAAACAGTGTTCACACTTACTAATGGCCCCGTACAGAGCAGTCCCTCTGATGAACATGAACTCAGACTGACTGGCTCTCTCTGCACCTCCACTCTGAGAAATCAAAACTGCACATACACCTCTGTGTGCGGTACTTCAGTGTGCGGTTCTGGGACAGGTTCAAGCAACAACAACGCCTTCCTTTCAGCGCATCGGAAAAGCCTCAAGTTCACGGGGAGGTTGACGCGATCGATAATTGAGTTCAAATGCAAATGTTAAACACGAGAGAGAATGTGCTAGAACAAGAGCTTGGTTTGTCTTATACACATCTCGATGATGGAAAGTGAGGAAAAAGGGCAGTCGATCCCCTCCAACACGCATCCTTGTACAAAGTAGACATAACCCCAT
Organism: Conger conger; assembly: GCF_963514075.1. Classification (NCBI taxonomy): domain Eukaryota; kingdom Metazoa; phylum Chordata; class Actinopteri; order Anguilliformes; family Congridae; genus Conger; species Conger conger. Next base: position 67,654,329 of record NC_083763.1, read on the forward strand.
ATGATAATAACAAATAAATAAAAAAATGTACATGAATCTGGGTCTAGGCCTTGAAAAATATGCAGTCCTTAAAGATTTTGCACACCAATAATGAATGGGTAAGTGCATGTTGTGTTCTTATGCATGTGTTGCAAATATACGTACATTGCTGTATATACAGAGTATATACTTGCATTCGTGTTTTATGGAAGTGCCACACACACTCGCTGGTCTGCGAATGGAGTTCTAGCACTACTACTGCTCACAGTAATGAATTTCCGTTCGCCTGTATTTACACTTACCTGCTACATTAACATCTGATACATGACTGTAATTCAATGTGTATGTACATATACAGTCAGGTCCAGCCTTGATGAAAATGAGAAAATAAATATAATAAAAAAATATTAAAAAATAACACAGATTACGAGCTGTTTCATGCTCACATATGCAGTATGAGGAAACAATATACATTCTTAAACAATTGTTATTTTGAAGAATACTATATAATTTCAAAAATATAGGTGTCAGAATGATTGTACCGGCAACATAAATATAATTTTTTTATAAAATCAAATAACATAAAATCTACAATAAAATGGTACGTACTTATGTTTTCAAAGAATATATTGTAGTAGCCTTGCTTATGTCCTGTTACACTAGGGTACAAAAATTAGGTAAGATGTTCCCTTTGTCATCGGCCACCACGAGGAAAGTCAAAGAACTGTCAAATAAAAAGAGACAGATGGCTGTTGACCTATACAAATGAGGAAATAAATGGTTATTAAGCATACAACTAAGCTCTGTTAGGGCAAGAGTCAATTGGCATCAAGCACCTGGAGCAGTTGCAAACCTGCCCGACAGAGGACAAAAGTGTGTGTTGTCCCCTACGGTGATACTTCCGTGATATTTCATCATAAGTATGATGCTCTTTTCAACATAAGCATCCTTCTTCCAACACGACATCTCCTGCTGGTGTGCACAGCATTAAAACTCAATTCCGGTCTCATCTGACCATAACACCTGGTTCCAATCAAAGCCCCAATCCATATACAGTGCGCATATGAATTACCATTCATTAGTTATTTAATTGTAATTGGTTAAATGTGAAACAGCACTGACAGAAAATGTTGAATGTGTCCATGGGTGAGGCCTAATATTGCGCGTTACACGGAAAATACGCATTCCCTGCTCGGTTCTCATCCTCAGAGCCAGAAACAGAAGGATACGCACAGCCATCCGCCTGATGTACAGTAAGCGTATCCATGGCGATTAGTGCAGTGTGCAGGGGAAGTCAGTGACCTGAAGTTGATGGCAGTGCCTCTGTTCCTGGAGAACATGTAGGAGCCCACACACTGTACATTCAGACATGTCTGATCTGATCCGGCTCAGGAAGTGTGGATGATTGGCGGATGCCATCAGGCCTGGTGGCAGCGGGCCAGTGGAGGGTGAGAGATTGCCCCCTCTGGCCTGAGACGGGGCCCTGATGGGGAGAGGGGCTGAGGAAGACTTTGATCACTCAGCCGGGGAGAGCGGCCATGGATGAAGAAGACTCTGAGACAGACAGGACCTGACTCGGGCCGGGGTGTGCATTGAGGGGGAGAAGCGGAGGGTTCAGTCCTCCGGCCAGAGGCCAAACCCTGGCACAGAAACGTGTGCGGGAAACGGTGTGCGGGGAACGGTGAGGACCCCGAGGTGAATGGTGGAAACAGAGCGCTGGATCCACATACTACACCACATATACACAGTTACACCTCAAAAAATGTGAATATCGTGGAAAAGTTCTTTTTTTTCCCTAATTTAATTCAAAAAGTGAAACTTTCATATATTCTATACTCATCACACATAAAGTGAAATATTCCAAGCCTTTTTTGTTTTAATCTTGATGATTATGGAATTTTAGATTTTCAAGAGCTGTAAACCGTAATCATCAAGATTAAAACAAAAAAAGGCTTGAAATATTATATAACTTCATCTGTAATGAATGTTGAAAATATGAACGTTTCACTTTTTGAATTAAATGATATGCACCTATATACGATAGACAAATACAAGGATTATCGCGGTTCGGTAACACCATGATTGGTGCACTCACAGTCTTATAAGGAGGTTTCATGCCCATCGTTATTATTTATTTAATGAAATGATTCACCACATGTTAAATCATCTCTTTCCTGCAGAGAGGGCTGTCCTTCAAGATCACATAAAGAGCAGGAGCAGTTGCTCAATGGTTTGATGAACAGGACAATGACAATATCAAAACATTCTTAGACCTCAGATTTGAGTCCAACCAAGTATACGTGTCATATTCTAAAATTGAGGAGGCACAGAAGCCAGTTTTGCAAAGGATATTGCTAACAAAAGCGCAGAAGAAATATTCAGTGAAAATCTATTGTCACATCCCAGATTATTTTGAAAGTACAAAGTGAGGTGAGGCAAAATGTAAAAAAAGGAGGGAATGAAAGACTTGGACTCAGTCTCGAGAAACAAATGCAATCGATTACCTTTAAGCCTAGTGGGACTGTTTTTGATTGACAGGTAAAGTAAGTGTTAATTGCTGAACAGAGTTCGGAAACGGCTCCCTTCTGGCTTAGCACTGTTACCCATTTTCCTGTGGGATGCCAATTCTCAGTGCAATAAGGAGAGAAATCGATGGAGCCGACGGCGGACCCAGTAATCCCAAACAATACCCATAATGCCAAACGCAAGTGCGAGTCCGGAGCCACGTGCTCGGTCATTTTGCAAATGGATGCAAAGGCGGCGTGGCAGGAAAGCGAGAGAAATCGATGGAAACGTTGGTGTACAGTATTTATTAAACCCGCATTCTGCCCGCGATTCCTCTCATAAGCCGCGCGTTTACGGGAAGATTGGAAAAAGCGCGCGAGAGAGAGAGAGAGAGAAAGGAATCGGAGGGGCAATCCGCGCACATACTGTACTATATCGGTAATCGACAAAGCCGCCAAGGATCATTTGCGATGTGTCATTCTTCAAGTGGGCCTTATTCCACGGCATTATGGGGGGATAAAGGGTAGACTGCTGATGATGACATTAGCAGTCTGGTGTCACACAGGCAGTGGGAGACGCGAGAGCAGGCGTTTAACACTTGGAGCACCGCGGCACTGCCTCGACACAGCCGCCGCATGTTAATTAGCTGCCGGAGAGCGGCGGCGCTACATTAGCCTAGCGGTGGGCAGAATTCTATATGAAACCCCAGGAACAATCACGAAAGAGAAATATCAGGAATGATCGGTAGCCTATAGTTTACGTCTTGTGTTCCTGGCGTTATGAGAGAGAGAGAGAGGGTTAAGACCAGACACAGATAACATTCAGTAAAGAAAATGTGGGTGAGGATGTTAGGGAGCCTATACATTACGTGTTCCCAGCGTTTGGATGAGACAGAATGATCTCCAGCCTGTGGGTAGGTAGACCTGCATTGGAAGCCTGTCTGTGCATATACCCACGTACAGAATGGTTCAGTTCTCTCAGGATCTCTGCCGAAGTCTTCCACGATTCAGTAACCACTGCAGTGCAGAAAGTTCTCCCACCTAAGTCTACCATTACCTAATCTGACCGCACCCCATTAAGGGACAAATCTACACTCGGTTGACGATGTGGGCTTTTGAAGGATTCCACGGCCCCTTCTCATCGACAGCAAGGAGTAGCTGGGCAGATAAACTCTCTTACTTTTCCTAAAGAGCCAGGTAATTACATTTGGCATTTTGACAAGTGTTTGCTGGAGTGAAGGTCAACTCCGTCAGCGCATGAGATCTATGCTAATCTACTCAGCTGCAAAAAAAAAGAAAGAAAAAGAGGATTTTGCTGCCAATGTTTCCCTAATTATGAGTCACACTCCCCGGTTTTCATCGCAACTTTGCACGCAGCGCTAATGAGCCAATAATACGCAGTGATTTCATTTGTCACGATTTGCTGTGACGTCCAACCCGATCCCCTGATACCCTCGGGGGTAAAGAGGCTTAACAAAATGGAGGGGAGCGAAGGCCACTGCTTGCTTGTGTGCGATACGAAGAATTAACTCAGTTATGAGGAATAATAAGACTTTCCCTCCCAATCTCCTGACACACACACACACACCCTGTTTCACATCAGACTGGCTCCACACAGATCTGCAGCAAAAACCGTCAACAGTGTGGCGACTGGGTGACGTCAGGACAGCCGTATCACAGCCCCGTCAGGACACTGAACTACGGTGAGTCACACAGAAATGAAAAGTGAACTGCATTGCGGATATCAATCAACAAAAATTTACTATGGGGTTGCTATCTTTCAAGGTAGCCTTATTGTTTTGTATTTTAGGGGAAAGATGGAGGTGTGCAGCTATGATTGTAGCAATGCACGCATTCAGTGCTGCTATGGACTGAATATGAAACAACAAAAGGTGGGTGCCAGCTACCATGCCACTTGAGGCTTTTCTGTAGGCTATCAGCTCTTACGACTTGCAGAGTTTGGTTTCCCACAGCCATCCTCAGTGTGCAGTGTATGGATGAACAGCACTCCCAGTCCTATTGTGAATGCAGGTACTGTAGGGATGAAAAAATGTTAAACACAACAGCGTTCCAACACTGAGGGGCTCTATCGATTCTGCAATGCCAGGTTTTTGGTGCGGTCCAAGCATTAGAAGACAAGGCCAATATCAATCATTGCATAATAGTACTATTTGAAATACACGCAGTGAATAAAAACTGGAAACACAATAGTGAAGGATTCTCATAGTTCTGCGGTGCCATCATTTTGGTGCACTCACACCCTTAGGAGGCAAGATCGATGTTGATTGTTACTTAATAGTTCCAAGTGATCATCTTCGCCACATGTTAAAGCTCTCTTTCCTGCAGAGAGGGTTGTCCCTCAAGATAACAATGTCCCCCGCAACAGAGCAGAAGTAGTCGCCCAACGATTTGAAGAACACAACGAAGACAGCATCCAAATGTCACGGCCTTCTCAGACATCGATTCGATTCAAGTTCGATTCGAGTTCAGATTCGAGTCTAATCGTTATACAAGGCGTATTCTAAAATGGATGCCCGAGGTTGCGTTCCTATTTTAGGAATTAAATTAAATTTCATCGGCTATCATGTAGAAAAGTGATGTCATATTCCACCAGCAGAATTCCAGCCAGGTGTTAGTAGAATCTATGCCCCAGCATATAGATCATATCAGCCATTTTTAGTTCACTGCCATTAATATTTTAAATTTTACCACTGACGGCAGGCTAAAACTCGACATTTACCATTATAATGATATAATGTATTGCTACAATTTTGTTTAATTTCTTTGAATATGCCAGCTTTAATTTCTTTAAATGTGCCATAACAGAAAGCTGGGGTAATCCAGACATTAAACACGACATTAATCACAAGCATTAACAACCATTTAGCATGCTTCACACCGCTCCAGCAAGTGCAAAAACAGAGGAAGCCTGGGAAAGGAGTGAAAATAGACAGACAATAGGTGGAGACTGGAGCAGTTAGAGAACGCTGAAGAAGAATCTAAGACCACACATCAGTACAACTGCAATGCCTATCCTAATAACATGCATGGCATATCCTAACATTCACAAATATATACACACTAGTGTTTATGGTATGTGTGTATGAACACATATGTGTGATTTTTAAATCCCATACTTAAAAAAAAAAAAAAAAGATAAATTCTTCGAGCTGTCCAACGGACAGTCAGCAAAGTGACCCCCGTGCTTTTGACTTTGCAAGCCTCCGCTGATGTCAAGGCGTGAAAACAGTGCCTTTATATTTTTATTTTGGGGTGTTAAGTGGCAGTGACCCCGGGCCTCATTCAGCGCTGTGCGTTCTCACGGTCAGGACGTAGCTTTGGCAGTGGTCTACAGGCTGCGGCCCACCCCCAAATAAAAGCAGAGACAATCGGGGTCACCACCCCTGCCACCCACCACCTTCACATCCCCTTGGTCCTCGGAGCATCAGATGGGGAGGGACAAAGCGGGCCCCGGGCTCTTGAAATAACAATCTGTTGGCCCCTTTGACCGGGTGGTTTTCTTTCTCTCTTTCTTTTTCTTTCTTTTTTTTTTTTTTTCCTTTTGCGGACGGCTGGTGAGCGCGGCATTGAGCGAGTGACTTAAAAAACTATTTCCAACACCCCGTCTCCGTTCCGCTTACCGATAGTTTGCGTTACACGGCTGCGCGGCTCTCGTCATCTTGATTTGTTCAGGGTTAAAAGGACACGCCAGAGAAATTTAAACTGAGCCCCACACCATTACATCCTATCACGAGCTGACTGTACACTGTAAACACTTCCACCCAGCAGGGCACACCGGAAAATGACACCGTCCTGTGTGAATATTTCTCTATTGGAACCCAGTGTGCTGTAACCATGTGAGCTACGGCCAGCCTACCGACTGGGGTGTGGTAACTGGTCGCCTCTGGCTACATGGGGTAAGTCATTCACGGTGGAAAAACAGAGCCATAATTCAAACGAGATAACTACACTCTGACCATTGTGTTTCTGCTTACGCTGGTTAAGACCAGAGAATGGGTCACTTTTTATTTGTATTTTAATGAAGGGAAACCTTCTCACATAGTAGAAACAATAATGATGCCAGAACAAAATGTAGGCACGTTTTTTTTCACAAATTAAAGGGCTTCTTCACCTATTCTCCATTAAGAATGGCATCAACAGGTTGTTGGGTGTCATAAAAGAGCCCTATAACAAAATATATTCTAACAGCGGCTTAAATGTTATTTCCTACAGATATAAGATACTAACAGCCCTACTCTTTCTTAAAGTTACTATAAAATGAACTTTTGCAGCACGCTACACCATACAGTACAGAACTACAACACACAAGACTGAAGCTTCGTACAATAAGGGTTTCTGTTCTACTGCGTGGTACAGTACCTCATGTCAAGCCAAGCCAGATCAAAGCCTACCATGCCTTGCTAAGCCACGCCGCTGTGTACAGCTCACAGTCTCCGAAATCGACGGCGCGTTCAAAGAGAGGCCCTGCCGATGAATAAAAATGCTAAATAAATGTATACACCTCGATGTATGCACTGCAAAAACAGAAGGGAAGTGTAAAAGACCAAATCTGTCACCAGAAAGAGAGAGAGAAAAAAGGTTAGCAATGAACGTAACCTATTCTGACAGAAGCAATTTCGAAGCCCGTCGGTGATTTACGCATTTGTGGACCATTCCAAGGTACGGCGTCTCATCAAGGCAACCCATTCACACCGGGGTGGGGAGCAGGGGGCTTAACGGCACATTTTAACAGCGTATTTGCAGCTCCGCTCTCAACTTCATCAACAGCTCGCCTCATTTCCATCCCAAGTGTCAGAAAATGATTTTCATAAACATTCCCAGAGTTTACTGCGGAGCCGTTAATCTTTTATTTTCTTGCTGCATCGGGATTAGTTGGAATAGGCCTTTGTTCCCAGGTTTTCCAGTTGAACAGAGAACAAGGGTAGCAGCCATCGCACCAACAATACAGGGGGACCTCCCAAAAGGCTTTCAATATTCAAGGTGGCGGTGAGAGCCGCAATAGATCATTTAAATGGCTTCCACCAGGATATCACATCTCTCCTCCCACATTAGCATAACTGTTAGCGTAATAATCCCGCCGTCATGACAGATCAACGGAGCCGTAGTCCTCACATTAATAATACGCATCTGCCACACAATACATAACCTATATCTGCAGAGCATTGATTTAAAAAGTATCAAAGCACAGCATTCATCAACATATGAATTCAATATGGTTGGCTGCGTTATTACTATTTTGCACCATTTGTTTTCTTTTAGTTTTTTTTTCTGTTGGTGTGTGAACAAGAAAATACATTTGCACAGCATGCGTGCAAGTCACTGAGATTGTGTGTGTGTGTGTGTGTGTGTTTGCATGCCTGTTTGCACACACATTGGGAGAGAGTCCAAATTAGAGTGCATATCATCCATTAAATTGAGATTAAGGGCAAATACTTTTCCTCAACTGTGTCTCAATGTCCAAGATAGATTCACTGTGTTCTCTTTTTGAGAAAAAAGAAAAACACAAAGCTAGCTCTATGCACATCCAATATGCAACAAAATATACAAATACAAATGGAGCTGGAGCCGGAGCAAAATAAACAGTTAAAATAAAACAGTTGATGAAAACTGTGCAATCAGTTTGATCAATGCAATGTTTGGGATACACAGGACTTCATTGCATCAAAGTCTTATTACCAATGAATAAAGACATCCTTAACTTTGATTGACAAATGAGAGTTGCATTTTTAATCCTAATACAATGCTTCCATGGATTGACTTGATTTCTTAACTGATCAAACTGAATGTGACGTTGCATTGTGAATCTTAAGGACGAACGCTGATGGAATATGAGGCAGGGCTACGTATGCCAGAGCATGCATGAGGGCCTGGATTCACAACGCGCGTTCAGAATTCTGCGTATAATCGGCTGGAAGGGGGAGCCGTGTTTACCTAACATTTGGTGTGACATTTATGTCCGACTCTGAGCGCCCGCCAGGGCTCCGTACGTGTTGATAATCAACAATCGCGCCGTCCCCCGCTGACGCGGCAGTCAAACAGTGGAGCGGCGAGGGAGATGTGCGCAGCTGATCGGCGACAGCGGGGCGCTACGCTAACCCAGAGGCCACGCTAGCGTTCTCGGGCAGGATCGGCCGCTATCTGGAGACTCGGCCGCCGGCGTCTCATCCGCGGGGTTGCGACAGGTGCGTTATCTTTTCGAGCGAGCCCGGCGGCGACAGCCCGGCCCGCGCGCGCGCCTCCCGACGCGGAGCCGCCCACCACCGCGGCCCAAAGCGCTCGCGACGTCTCAAATTAAAGATGGAGTCACCGTGTTTCCCCTTCGTTTTTTCTCTACACAAATCCTCCTTCGACCCGTATGCGAGCTGCAATTATGCCATGTTTTTTTTTTTGCGTACTGCTAAGCCGTACAATGGGCTCTGTGGCTGTGGCAGGTGCACTCCTCCTCCCGTACGCTCCCCCCTGAGACGGGGACTGCGTCACGCGCCCCGGGCCACGCAGTACAGCGGAGGCGCACCTCCCGCTCACAACAACCGCTAACCTGTAGGCAGCCTGCGTGTCGCTAAGGAGCGTACGCTGGCACCTCTGGCCCGACCGCGGCGTAGCCGACCCCAGCAGGAGGAAGGACGGTAATTGTGTCGCACTGCTGTGAGCTCCTGGTCACAGCCAGCTAATGACATGGTCCTGGCTCTAGCCGCTCATGGCTACAGGGCCTGGCATTCTCCCCGATTCATTAAGACGCGTACATTCTCCGGCACAGGAAAGGAATGGCTCGGCGTTGTTTGCTGCCGTCTGGTACCGAACCGGGCGCTGTGAGGCGCGGCGTGATTATGTGGGCGCGCCTGTGCCGATTTTCTTTAGCTTAATTTACAATTTACGCAGGGAGGTTCACCGAGATGAAACTCTCATTTACCAGCGCGGCTGGGGGATTCTCTGCTCTGCGCTGGTCTTATCATCCTGAGAAGCCGTGTCAGACCACTGAGCTGGTCCCACATCAGATGATGCCAGAGGTGCAGCTGCATGCTGAAGACTTTTTTCCCCCTTTCTATTTGACACTTTTCTGTCAGCCCACTTCAGGCCGTCTCGCTATAAAAAGATGTGCCTGTCTGGGCATGTTCTGCTACTGAATATAAGAAAAGAGCAAAGCAAAGTCATAATTAGCCATCGCATGGAACATCAGAATGTATAACACATCCTGACATTTGACTGACATGTCCGTCATCATAAAATGTGGAGATTTTTTGACTGTCATCTTGAAGAATCGGTTGTTTACCTAAACAGGATTAGCAGCAAAATCTTTCAAATATAGCCACTGAGTAGGTGCTGTATGTGCGATTCTAGAGTCGAGAGAACATAGACTCACAGCCACCACCACAGCATGGAAGATAGACTTCAGATCATTTTATTTTATTTTTTTACATATCAGGAAATAAGAAGTACAGCCTCAGTCAGTGCATAGGAACACACAGAACAATGTAGTTCCAGCACACAGTGGACCGGAAAGGGATATAGAGTATATGTGTAGCACCCACTTGCACGGCAGCCATTTTCCACCACACCTCAGCTGATGTGGAGAAGGACAATTTTTCTTTTTGCCAATTACATCAGGGGAGCGAGAGAGAGAGCCAGGTTGGAAATTTTAGCCAGTTTGGCCTGTCGGCCATTTTGTCCGCTGTGGCATGACGGAGGAGGAGCTACACGTGAGCTAATGACAGAGAGGAGCGTCCTACCTGCTGCATGGGCCACATCTGCGGTGGAGACGTGCTGAGGGTTGGGCCGCACTCTGAAGGTCACAGCTGGGCCCTGCACTCTGAAAGAGATGGAGGGAGCGGGGGGAGGAATACAGTGACTGCAGAGTCTCTGTGCGTCCAATAAAACCCACTTCTTTCATGGCAGAGACCGGTTTGCTGCATTCTTTTTTCTTCTTTCTTAAAAGCACCACCCCCCCCCCCCTTTCCCTCCCCTCAAAACACAAACATGAAAGGCCTGCCATATTGTGGCTGAAAAGCTTGTTTGCTTCCGAGCCCCGGCGACCTCTGTGCTGTTAAAATCCCCACAGTCTGCTCGCCAACGGACACTCGCTTTTCACACCAGCATTAACAGAAGTTAACAGAATCTGAGACTATCAGTCAACATGAAAAAGTAATGTACTGCTTTCCATACATATATAGTCTCTAGGCTATCATACTCTAATAGCGCTCCTATCGCTTGCACATACAAACAGATGTATTTGTTGTTTTCTACGACAACATGTGTGGTTTAATGAGCTAGTCTAAATGGCAGCAACCACACCGGTGTTTTCCAGCGAGGGGGTTGGGAAGAAAACGGGCAGAGGGGGGACGATTCAATCAAAATGCAAAGTGCTTGGGTGTCAACGTTCAACAGCACATTGAATGTGAAAAATTGAAGTTGAAGAGCTTCGGCGGCGGGCCTCAAAGGTCCGTGGGACGAAAATTACCACCGCGGAATTTTCCCAGGGTTCACCAGCCAGCCGTTTAGACGGAGAGTGAAGGAGAGGCAGGGAACAATGGCGTGTGTGCGGACACGCTGGTGCTGCCTCAGCTTCGTACTCCCCCGAATACGGAGCCCTGATTGGTGTTTGGGTCTACGGTGAGGTCCACAGTATCTCCATACAGAGCCCTGAGCAGTGTTTGGGTCTACAGTGAGGTCCACACTCTCTCCACACAGGGGTTTGGACTGGACCCTCAAATATGGAGCCTTGAGCAGTGTTTGGGTCTACAGTGAGGTCCACAGTATCTCCATACAGAGCCCTGATTGGTGTTTGGGTCTACGGTGAGGTCCACAGTATCTCCATACTGAGCCCTGAGCAGTGTTTGGGTCTACGGTGAGGTCCACAGTATCTCCATACAGAGCCCTGAGCAGTGTTTGGGTCTACAGTGAGGTCCACAGTATCTCCATACAGAGCCCTGAGCAGTGTTTGGGTCTACGGTAAGGTCCCCACTCTCTTGCGACACAGGGTTTGGCTGGACCATCAAATACAGAGCCCTGAGCAGTGTTTGGGTCTACAGTGAGGTCCACACTCTCTCCACATAGGGGTTTGGACTGGACCCTCAAATATGGAGCCCTGAGCAGTGTTTGGGTCTACGGTGAGGTCCACAGTATCTCCATACAGAGCCCTGAGCAGTGTTTGGGTCTACAGTGAGGTCCACAGTATCTCCATACAGAGCCCTGAGCAGTGTTTGGGTCTACGGTAAGGTCCCCACTCTCTTGCGACACAGGGTTTGGCTGGACCATCAAATACAGAGCCCTGAGCAGAGTTTGGGTCTATGGTGAGGTCCACACTCTCTCTCCTCACAGATGGGTTTGGCCTGGGGCTCTCCCTGTCCCCAAGCCTGCTCTGCTGGTGATTGCTATTCACACAGGGGGGTGCGAATGACTGGGGTGCCTCTGCTCCCTGCACCCCTACACATCCCTCACTCGTCTTTGATCTCCCCCAAACTCCATTACTCCCAGGGCTCTCCCCCGAAACTGAGCTCCTGTGTGTGTGTGAGGGGGCAGCCCCTCCTCAGCTCAAGACACAGCAGAGCATTACATTCCCAATCATGTTCCAGGCTATGACTCTGGTCTTGTAATCCCTAGGTCAAGACCTGGGATTTGATCATTACATGCCTCTAATCATTAATATATACATTTAAAAACGTGTGTGTGTGTGTGTGTGTGTGTGTGTGAGGCACACTGTGTGAGTAATGTGGAGAGCAGAACAGTAGTTGATGGTTTCTGCCATACGAGAGAGAGAAGCACAGCATGCCTGGGACCACAGACCACAGGCAGCACAACTCCAGCTGACACGCAGGCCCTGTGCTTCCGTAGCGCTCGCACACTTTATCTCTCCGTTCCCAAGCAGATTTATGAGTTCACTGCTTGAATCAGGGGGGATACATCACTGTGCCACACCACTGTAGTACCGCTCCAGGAAGGCAGTCTGTCAATATGACTGTCAGAGGACTGATGTGGCTTGTATGGCCATAAATGGCCATGATTCTATCTTTTTGTAAGTCAGAGACATTTGAAAAACACCAAAATCAACCTGCGTTTTATGAAAGACTTAAGCCTAAGTTAAATTTTGACAGCCCTGTATTCAATATGTTTTTGTGTTCTGTAGTTTGACAAAAACAAATGGGAAAAGATGTGTATCGACTCGCTCTTCAAACCAGGGAAAAAAGGCGGGTTCAGGCCATTTATTTCCCAGCCTCTCATGTACACTGTGTGTGAGCAAATCACTCCCCCTGCTGGCTGTCCTTAAAAATGCACGCACGAACACGCACACGCACACGCACACACACACACACACACACACACACACACAGATGAATGAATACTCAATTATTTCAAAATAAGTCTAAAGGAAGGAGTCTAAAAAGGAATAAAGGCAAAGTAATGAAAATGGGGACAAAATCAGGGTTACCATGACTACAAAAAAACTTTCATTAAAAAAAGAAATGCAATGGTAGAACGTTCACAGGCACGGCAGTGGGGCTTGATCCAGACCCGGAACAGGGCGGTTTTGTACAAATCGACCACAATGTTTCTCCTGCTGGGGGTAGCGGTAAGATACACAAAGAGTTTGTTTTCATAACCCGCCATCATCCCAGCCCCGGGATGGCGTTCTATTTTTGAAACGGGGGGGAGGGGGGGACGATGGATACGTTATCGCAGCCGCATATCTTGCCCAGGAGCGGAATACAGACGAGGATTGATGGTGTTCAGACGGACGCAGCTGTCTTTGACTGTGCGAAGAAGACGGCGGTTCCGTGCTCGCGATTACGCCAGCCGCCTCGCAACCTTAGGAGATGTGTTTTGAAGAGCCGTAATGGAGGCGCGCTACAGCCGCCGGCCTCGGCAGCAAAGTTTCTTACCCCCGTATCTACCTGGGAGGAGCGCACCTGTGTGTAAATGTACGCATGTGGCGATGCGAGGGGTCACTGGTGAGGTTGTGTACAGTACAGTGGCCCCAAGCAAACAAAAAGCACAGCCAGCCTAATGGGGGGATGGAAAACACAAGGTAGAAAGCTGAGAATCTTTCACGCTTGTGAAGTTTGTCAGTTAGTGGTTACCGGCTTCCTTTTATTTCACACCGTGAGCTCACACAGCGCTCAGGAAGCCAGTAAAATGCACAACTATTTCAAATACACCTTTCATGTTTTCTGTTAGTTCACTAGAATGTTGGGATATCAGATATATCAGAAATAATACTGTGAGCATTCTTTGATGCAATAATAATAATAATAATAATAATAATAATAATAATAACAATGCTTTGTTTTGCACTTCATTACCTCGCTCTGGATAAGAGTGTCTGCTAAATGCCTGTAATGTAATGTAATGTAATAAATGTAGGAGGGAAATAGAACAGCGTTACTATCAACGTGTTCTTATTATGTCAGATACAGGGATGGTAAAAATTAAAAACGTTAAAAATTTTAAATACAGATTATCAGTGTGGTCTAAAGGGGACAGAGTTAATTAAAAGATGACACAGTCTGGTGGCTCAGTACGTAAACTTCAGTCCAGTAGTCTGAATCCCGCAAGCTGCAGAGGAACCTTCCAGAACTACCACCGCATCCATAGCAAAATTCCATAATACTCTACCCACAATGCACCGGGCTTCTGCTCTGCAGTACGATCGCATATACATACGCTGGGGCTGCACAGCATGTTGGGAATAATTACCCACACAGACCCTTCATTTCAGCAAGAACGTCCTGAAAGCCTCATTGCATTTCTAAGTTAACGCACAGCCTGATACCTACAGGGAAAATATAACAATTTTAAAAAGAATGAGAAGGGAGGGGGGAAGGGGGGGTCAAGGAAAGTTCACTCTCATTAATAAAGTATTATCCGTGCTGCACCACAGGGCTACTTGTCAATAATTGGTGTGTGTGAAATTCCCTTTAAAATGTACTCATACCACAGTGCAGCCGTAGAATTACAATGCATACGGCAGCTTCCAAATGCATCGGCTGCAAAGCATATATTGTCTGTTACAATACACAACAGGTTTTAAAAGAGGATTGAAAATAAGACAGCGAATTGTGAATTCATTAGCCTCATCTCAGAGTGAGCACAGCTTCTTCGGGGTGGCCATGTTTGAATCCAGAGGTAATTAGACTTGATTTATTTTCCCAGGAGGAGGTTAAATCGTACAAATGCCAGAATACAACAGACGCCTACGCATTTTTCAACAGTGAAAAATAAATATTCAAGTCTTAAAGTGCATGTTGTCTGTTCCAGTTTTATTCAGTTTGCCTTTTTGTTATAGAGTTATAAAATTGGAGATACAATTAAAGTGCTGCATTCACAATATTTTTCTGTCTATTTTTCTGTCTGCATGTTGACAGGACAACTAAAAAAATGTATTAATGTATTTTTGAGGGAGCTATGTTGAAATGATTGATAAAATAAAGGAGTTGCGTGATTTTACGGTCGATACAACATGAGTTAAGAGTGGTGGAGTTAAGCTACTTCAGTGCAATCTTGAGATGTCTACAAACAATGACAAGGGCTGACTGGAGGCTTTGTAAACAGGGCTTAGCAAAGACGCGGCACTGAATCAGAAACTAAGTCAAAGCCCACAGCCGGAGATATCCATGTCCACCAAAGTGATGGACAACACCCTGCCTTTGAAATGTCCAGGTGGGGGAAGCAGTGTGATGGACCGAATTGAGACACAGGTGCTCAATGTGGCACGTTGAGAGGAGGCACTGAGTTCCATCAACAGCTCCAGTCCCGGTAATCAGCAAAATGGCTCCCGGGGATCTGGAGAGACAGGTGTGCTTCACCTTGGCTACTAACAGCACAGGGTGACAACAGCACACACCCTGCAGCATGACCTTCAGAAGGTGCCAGGTCACGCAGAAATCCCCCCCCCCCCCAACACTGTTTCACTGACACTATCAGAGAAGAAGAACAGAACCCCATATAAGGATGGAAGCATTACAGGTACATCATGTGATATGAAGCAGGACATGAGTAAATTGATCTTTGTCTGGTGTAAAAAAGCAGATGTACAGAACGAAGGTATGAATACACCAAAAAATAGCGAGAAGCTTTTGATCAATGTTGTTTCCATCTTAGAAACAAACAAACAAACAATCACTGGTTCTTTTTAATATGAATGACAATGGCAATTACTTAAAATTGGCACAAGTAAAAAAAGAAAAAAAAAGAATATGCCAGTCATTGGCAAAAACCAATAAAACCCAATAAAACTGTGAAAGAACAGCATATATTAGTCTGTCTATCAAATGGTTACATCTGCTCATTTTACATAGTAGTCTGCACTAAAATGTCCAGGAACACTAATTACATTTGGTGAAAGTTGGTTATCATGTTTTTGCATCTTTATTTTTGGACTTTGGGTATTTTCAATTCCAAAAGAAGGCAATGTAAATATAAGTAGTGCAACATGTTTATGCTGCAATCCTTCAATGTAACTGTGCTCTATTCAATGTAATTGCCTTCAATTGTTCAATGTAATCTGAAGATCTAAATCTAATATACACAGCCTTTACAGATATCTCATTTATTCTGGCTAGCACGCGGCTGAAAGCCTTAAGGCTCGGTCCAGGAGGACGGCCAGCAGATGCAGTTAGGCAGATTGAAGGTGAATGGCTGTAATGACAGCCTATCAACCAAACCCTGCAATACCAAAATGGAGATTGTGGAGTGTGGAAATGGACACAGAAAAAAATGCGCAGATACGTACGAACGTTGAAGGAAGTCGTTGAGACGCAGGTTGACGCGGCGAGCCAGCAGGTCCATTAAGCGTAGGCCGTCGTCTGTGCTGAGAGAGCTGGCGAGAGGAGGGGGAGAACCACGGCGTTAAAAATGGAACTTGTCAATACTCAGCAGGCGAAAGGTCCCAACAGAGTTGTCACCTTGGCCTGCTGGAGTGGGCAGGCTCCCACACATCGCATTCCCGTCACACGGCAAGCCGCGTGCCCGGGGAATTGGGATCAGGTGCTTCCCCAGGCATGATAAATCACCTGCATTTTCCAGCAATGAGACAAACAATAAGGTGTAAATGGAATTGTTAGGAAGTGTAATGGCTCTATGATACAGCTGTGGTTCAGCGCTGGCCGGGCCCGGAGCCTCACTGGTTCAGCCCGGACCCTGGAGCGTCCAGCGCCGACGCCCAAGGAATACCGGTCAAACAAAGAGACCGCACAAGAACCGCCTCACTTACGAGGCCGAGAGCCGAGCTTCTGCGCCTCGCAGACACATCTTTAAACGTGTAAACATTTACATAGTGTTCACACAGAAGATACTCATTTAGTAGCTTAAATCTAGAGCGCGGTGCATGAATATGTTGTATTATTTAAAAAAATGTATGTTTACAAAAGATCTGATACCCATTAAAAATTGCTTTAAATATACAGAGAACACACGCATGTCCAATAATAAACAAGTCTGTAAACAAGTAGATTTTTGACTTCCCAATAACAAATAGTCACATTTCCATAAATGTCTTATTATCACTAGGTGCAGACAAAACCAACTTGTTCAAAAGTATGATATTAATAATCATAATTATAATCATAATTATAAGTGATTATAATGGCATAATATTCTGGAACAGGCTTCTACTGGTGCAGCTAACTTTGAATGTTTCCCACACCAAATGGAGCAGAATATCTCACAATTTGAGAAAAAGAAGGTACTTGTTACAAACATTGCCCTAATAAATAAGAAACAATAACAAATCCAAATGTGTCACAGTGAGAGGTATGGCCAAAAGGAGCCAAAGCCTGGGCAACATTTTTGAAGCTCACTTCCTAGCTCTCTACCGCAGCCGGCTCCAGTATACAGCAGGTCTAATAAGGCCACCTGCTTTATTATACGTCAATGGTACCAATGCGGTCAAAATGCAAAGTCAAACAGACAAAATAGGTGTATTTCCCATATGCTGATTTGTAAAGTAATTGTGTCATTTGGACAATACTTTAAATATATTTTGTCACTGGCCAGTCACTGTGCAATACACAGGGTCTCTGGTTCTAATTTGTAAAATGTGGCAGAAAAACTATCAAAGCTTCACAAGCCCATAGAAAGTCAATGGGTGACATCACAGTCCAGATATTTGTTTTAGAGTCTTATGTTTTTAGTTAGCTTTTATTTAATGCAACCATTAACTAAAATTAGGTGAACAAAGTATAATAGATATCATGTGTGGGCGTTTGTGTGTCTGCTTATGTGTTAAAGGAAATTAACCATTTCGCAAAGAAACAGTTGGGGTTGGCTATAAATGTTCACATTTTTAACACCAGTTGCGAGACTCGATGCCATGGCATGGCAGCTCTGCTATTGACAAATCCTGTTATTGGCAAATGTTCCTGCTTCAGTGAAAAGAAGAAATGCAAAAAAGCATAATCCAGCAGCACTGATCCTGAATTAAAGAGAATGAAAACACATGAATCAACACACTCGCTTTGACTGGGTTCCTTTAAGGAAAAATTGGATATTTCTGTACAAGCGTTGTTGGAGGAGGAGAGAAAATGCAGTTGAAAGATCGGTGGGAGCCATTCGAGGCACGTCTGAGTCCCACCGGCGGGAATCTAACAGCCGGGGCCGTGAAAAGTGGCTTGTTGACGCTGGCGCGTTTCCCCGCAGGCTTCGCCTCCCTCCAATGTCAGGAGATGTCAGATAAGCGAGTTAGCGCCACGCTACTGCACATTCTGGGTAACAGCCATGCAATCGCCACAGCTGCAACATTGGGAGGGTCGCAGCAGGGTGCTGAGAGGAGGTGGGGGTGACCCACTGGCTCTCCCCAAAGGTGACCCACTCCTCTAGAGCCTGTCTAGACCACCATCGTCCCATCGCCCCCCCCCCCCCCCCCATCCCCCCTGACGCAAGCCCACCTACACAAGCCCTGTCTGTTTAACAGACGAGGAACAGACAGCTGACACTTTTCTGATTACACCGAGCAGAGGGTTTTAAAGCCCTGACACGGGAAAGATTCGGGAGCACAGATTCTCTTCACTCTGCCGTGGTGTACTGCCACTGATATATATATATATATATATATATATTTTTTTTTAATTAAAGATGAACTGTTCACATTTAGCCATGCCTTGGATCATGTATGGATATTTTCCTATTATATGAGTCTGAGAGATTAGATATGAGGGAGTCAGATAAGAGGGAGAATACCGTGTAAATAAAAGGTCTAGTCCAGTCATATGATACTAGGAAGATTAGTAAAACTTAATAAATCATCCTCATCCATATCATCACCATCACCATCACCACCATCATCATCATCATCATCACCATCACCATCACCATCATAATCATCATAATAACCATCATCATCATCACCATTATAATCATCATAATAACCATCATCATCATCACCATCATAATCATCATAATAACCATCATCACCATCATCATCACCATCACATCACCATCATCACCGTCATCATCATCATCACCATCACCATCACCATCACCATCACCATCACCACCATCATCATCACCATCATCACCATCATGATCATCACCACCATCACCATCATCATTATCACCATCACATCACCATCATCACCATCATCATCATCACCATCATCAACAACACATCACCATCATCACCACCATCATCATCATCACCACCATCATTATCATCATCACCATCATCATCATCACCATCACATCACCATCATAATAACCATCACCATCATCATCATCACCACCATCATCATCACCACCATCATCATCATTATCATCATCACCATCACCATCATAATCATCATAATAACCATCATCATCATCACCATCATAATCATCGTAATAGCAATCATCACCATCACCATCACATCACCATCATCACCATCATCATCATCATCATTATCATCATCACCATCATCACCATCACATCATCACCATCATCATCATCACCATCATCAACATCACATCACCACCATCATCATCATCATCATCATCATCACCACCATCATAATCATCATCATTATCATCATCATCATCACCATCATCATCATCATCATCACCATCATAATCATCATAATAACCATCATCAACATCACCATCATCATCATCGTCATCACCATCATCACCATCATCATCACCATCACTGTCTTCCTCATTTTCTTAGTTATCATCCTCACTACTAAGTTTCTCAGTGTCATTTCACATGCACACAGATAAAACCTCAAACGTTGCAGGCCATACCCCGAACTGCGTTCACATTCCAGGCACATGATTAAATGATATTTGATGCATGTCGTGAAACTGTCAGATAGGTGGAGATTCTATTGTCTCCATATCTTAATTGTTGACTACTGTGTGTTGTCTGTTCCACATCAAATCCATGGGGGCAGCACACTCACAAACATCACACAGAACTAAAGCAGAAAATATCAACAGAGGAAATGTACATAATTAATACACTACAGATTCTGAAATATATTTACCCTTTGAGCCAAGCTGGTTCATGTCTGTTGCCAATTAATGCACTTCAAAGGCATTAAAAACATGTATGTTTTAGAAAGCTGATTTGCACGCCTACAGACTACAGAAGCTGTAACTCTATTCGGGTTAAAGCGGCATTAACCACACAGACCCTGGCTCAACAGCAGAACAAATACATAAATAGCTGTATCTAAGTGATGATGTTCTTCAGCCCATTTTAAAAACATGCAAAATGCATTTCTCCTCTGCGAGCAATGCCAGAGTATGTTTAGAGAGATAGAAATTATGTTGCCATATTTAAACCTACAGCAGAGATCTTTAGAAATTAATCCACTTTGCTTCATAGAGAGCTCATATAATGCTCTTTTAATTACACTTCCATATACAGAACTTGAGGGAATAGAGACCTTGGATGTGCCGTACATACTAAACGGGCTGTTTGGCAACGCGGGATAAGAGTGTTTTTATTTCCTATTGAGTCTGGGATTTTCAGAGATACTCACTCATGGTCTGTTATGATGTAGACGAACTCGCCCTGGCTCTCCTGGGCGGAGTCGGACTGGACGTCTAGCTTTAGCTCCGCCTCCTTCTCCACAACGTCGGCTTTCCTCTCCGGCTCGGCGACGGCCGCAGCCATGACGACGGGGGCGGGGCCTTGGATCCAGCGCTCCACCTCCAGCAGCTCGGCGGAATCCCCTGGTCCCGCCTCCTTCTTCTCCACGGAGGCCTCTGATTGGACGGTCCTGCTCCTCACGTCCTCGGTCCCCGCCCCGTTCTCGTCAGCAGCGGGGCCCCCCTCCCTCTCCGTGGCCTGTCTGGGGGTGTCGGTAGCAGAGCTGCTGTCCAGGTAGGCTAACAACTTGCTGAGGAAGATTGTGCTCTGTGCCCAAAAACGTGGGACAGCGTGTCTTAGCAATTCACACATAGACTGTATTCCCTTCACACCAAATTACTCCTGTGGCAGCATCTGTATAAGACTGAAAAACGCAGTGCCCTCCAGAATGTTATTATGGTCCCCTGAAATGGGGGGGGGTTATGTCTAAAAATTGCAGTAATGTCTACACAGTAAAACTTAAATGTACCCTTAAATAAAAATTGAGAATCTGTACTTTAGCCACACGTGAATTTTTTGATTACAAATCTAAAATTGTAGAGTGCAGAACCAAATCAAGAAAGAATATGTTTTTGTCCCAAATGGTACGGAAGGCACTGTATCTTATTTTATGTGGAGTACCACAAGGAAGCCATGACGGCACCGTTAAAAATCCTTAAAGGTGCTTTATCTTTGCAAGATGTTATGAAAAAGAATGTGTACCATAACAACATTATTTTGCTTTGTCACCCACATGAGCAAAGAAACTACAAGCTATCATATATTTCTTTCTATGGACACTAAATATATTAACTAACAATAACTTTCAGGTATGACTCCCTATGACTGATTTTTTTTTTTTTTAAAGAACTGCCGACCAAACAACTTAGTTATGTGCTGTGTTCCTACCGAGGCAAACATAATGTCCCAAGATTCACATTGTTTCTCATACATAATGAAACTACACTGTGTGGTGTTTCTGGCTCTTCCTATTGACCAAATAAAACAAAGTTATTCCCTCCTTTCATAGAGTTAGGACAAAGCAGACCCCTGAACAACCTTCACAGAACAGCGCAATACCAACACACGTTTTGTTCAGCTTGACATTTATGCACGTTATAAAACCATTCATCTTGTTAAAAGAATCGCAAGTACCTTGTCACTGGAGTCTGGCTTCCCTTCCTCAATTTGTTGTTCTGCCACAATAGAAAACAGCACAAAATAACAGTTTATTCTAAAACCAAATAAATCCTCCTTAGTATTGCTTCAATACATCAGCCGTGTTGATGGATAGTGGCACTCCTTGCGGCTCACTCTAGTTACTGAACAATTCCCAACAACTGTTACCAACCACGCGGGAAAGAAACACTTTGAATGTGTATTCTCATCTAGTCCTTTCTTAGGCTGTGTCAGTCTCAATCAAACTGCTGCAGGCCCAAGTCATTACCAAAGACATTTCAGTAATAAACAACATTTATTATTTAGTGCTCATACATTATTTTTCTGACATAATACATTTAATTTATTTTGGTGACTGCCAAAGTCTAGTTGATGTGTGCATGTCAGAAAAAAAACAAAAAAACAAAGTTTTTCTTTTCAAAGTTAGGGACAAAGTGCCACAGAGGTTAGATATGGAACCTTGGACCTTCAATTATGAAGAAACATGGATTTACATTACATTACATTATTGGCATTTGGCAGACGCTCTTATCGAGAGCGACGTACAGTTGATTAGACTAAGCAGGAGACAATCCTCCCCTGGAGCAATGCAGGGTTAAGGGCCTTGCTCAAGGGCCCAACAACGGCTGTGCGGATTGTATTGTGGCTACACCAGGGATCGAACCACCGACCTTGCGTGTCCCAGTCGTTTACCTTAACCACTAGGCTACAGGCCCATCCGGATATTAAAAGCACTGGGATCTGTGTGGCCTGGTGGTGTAGAAGTGTAAAGGCAGCAGTGTACACTGCGCACACTTACAATATCACTCTCAGAAATAACATGACAGTGGAGGTACATTTTGTATTCGTCGATTTCCCAAATGTACCCTGAAATTACAGTGATGTTGTCTTTGGGTACTAATTTGTTTTCCAACCAAAAAAGGTACAAATGAATTATATATTGCTGGCTAGGGGTACAATTTTATTGTACCACCCCAGTGACAGGCATTTGAAACTTTTAGGCACTTTTCATACCTTTATTTCTGAGAGTGTAATATATAAAAGGGCCAGTGCCTTCAGTCTATGAAACTCAAACCACCCACCCATCCACCCACCCACCAGACCAGAGCAGCCCATATGGAGCAAGGCCTTCTCAGGCAGCTGCTGGCTGAAGGTACCTGGGGGAGCGGTGTTCTCTGTCAGCTCCCGGTCCTGGTCCACGCTGGAGGAGGAAGGAGGTTCTCTCTTCACGTCTCGCTGGTCCTCTCTCGCCCCGCCCTCATCCACCACCTGCAGCGTGTCGGCGATGATGTCACCCAGCTGGTCCAGCTCCCTGGGGCTCAGAGCGTCCACGTTCACGCTGTGCCTGCCCAACTGCTGCACCACATTCTGGATGAACGTCTCTGAGAGAGAGAGGGAGAGAGAGAGAGAGAGAGAGGGATAGGGTGGGAGAGAGAAAGAGAGAGAGGGGGGAGAGAGAGAGAGAGAAACAAACAGACAGAGAGAGAGAAGGAGAAAGGGTGGGAGAATGAGAAGCAATATGTATGTATGCATGTATGTATGTCATGCCAATAAAGCTCATTTGAATTCAAATTTGACAAGAGGCAGAGAGGAGAGGGAGAGAGGGGAGACAGAGAGAGACGGGGAGAGAGAGGGAGAGAGGGAGAAATGGGCAAAGACAGACAAAGAGAGAAAAAGAGACAGAGTGAGGAAAAGGGAGATATAGAGGGAGGGAGAAAGTGACAATGAGAGAGAAAAAGAGAAAACATGACAAGGAAACCATTTTCTCAAATAGGGAAGAAAATGTTCTCTTGGGTGGAGGAAACATTTCTCTGAGCAGGAAGAGAAGGTTCTCTGAGAACAGCGAATGTGTTATTTGAAAGGAAAAAACACACTGTACTGCCAGAGAAGATGCAAACATGGTCCATTTCTGAGAAGGACATGTATTCTTAGAGAAGACATACATTGCGGCCATAATTGCCCTATCATTCACAATACACAATACCCAAGTCTATACAAAAGGCAAACCATTAAATACATTCAAATGAAATACAAAATTGAATTGAATTGAATTGAAAAAAAAATGCAAAGAAGTATAGTAAAGTAAATATTGCTTTACCATTTCCAATAATTTCCTTTGTGTGCAAAGCAAACTAAATCAACATTGGTTTGTATGACAAGAATCCGTGCTGTATAACTCAGCTATGCCAGCTAGACCAGCATGAAAACTGAGTTGGTCATGAAGCTGGTCTATCTGGGTATGAGCTGATGAACCAGTGCTGTTTCAAAACATACAGTAGCTTGAACTGGTGAACCAGCTAAATCATGTTGAGCTGGGTGCTGGTCTGAACTGGTCAACCTGCTGTTTAAAAACCTAGCTTGAGCTGTTTTTTTTCAGCAGGCAGGGATGACAGTCCATTTCATCAGCCCCAAGAAAATATCTCCCAGATGTTAATGTACATGGGTGACATGAATAAATGGCTCTTAACAGGACATATACAGAGAACACCCTCCAACACAAAGACAAGCCTACCATCCACTGCACTGAGGGGTTCCTTGGTCATCGTTGGACTGGGGCCCGCCTTGAGGAGAAGCCTGTCAGTTTGGGGCCTCTGGGGTTTGGAAGTTTCCGGAACCATCTGGAAAGGGACCCTTCCCGCGAACATGTCCGCGTCTCCCTGGGGGCGAGCGCTCTCGGCCTGGGTGCCGAGGACGGGGAGCACGCCATCGGCGTACGGCGGGGAGGCCTGCGCCTTGGGAGGGGGGCGGGCGGCGGCGGGGAGCTGGGCTGGAGGCTTCCTCCCCAGGTACTGCTGCAGGGCGGCCAGCAGTGTCAACACTCGGGCTTTGCCCGGGGGGGGCCTGGAGAGGCCTGCTGGGGCAGCTGGTACAGGGGGGCCCTTGGCTGGGAGCAGGGCGAAGGCCTTCAGAGCCGAGGGTGTGCCCTGGTACAGAGCCTTATGAGAGAAGCACACATGCAGTGAGCTCCATATGTCTTTGTACAGAGATCGTTTTTTTTCTTGTTTTGACTCTGTACGCCAGATATTTGTAATCATGCAATTCACATTTGGTTAAATTGCAGCATTTGCAGCATTTATTAAATAGTAGTAAAAAAAATTTTTTTAACATTTTGGTTGCACCATGTAGAAATTACTGCACTTTTTAGACATTGTCCTCCCATTTCAGGGCACCATAATATTTAGGACAAATGGCTTCACAGTTGATGACAGAAACACCTGTGAAGCCATTTGTCCCAAATATTTAGAGCAGGTATGAGAGCTGTCAGCATCAAGTCATGATTCTCAGCTTTTGATTGCCTTTGGAGTCTGTTATTGGCATCTGTCAACAGCCCAAACAACAGGCATAGCAAAATAAACTTGTAATCATTAAGAGGAAAGATAGCATTGGTGGGCTCAGTAATCACAAAGTCACTGGTATGCCAGGGTTATTTGGAGAGTTTCAAATACATTTTATATGTTTAAAAGTGTTTCATAAAATGGATGGCATCCAAAAGCATTTGAAAAGTTTCTGATTTTTTGGAATAGGCTAGTTAAGTGAGGGGTGAGGAATGGATTAAGGTAGTTAAATGCACCAAATGGGGGGAATCCGTGCAGATGCACAGTATGCATCTCAACATATCAGAGTTGGGATGTGAAGTCTAGAATGTTCTAGTCCCTATGGCTGTGCTTCCTCAGACCCGCTGTATCTGTTGAGGTAAGCCCTACCTCAGGCGATTCCACTACACACAGGCTCAGGTTGCAAAGCTTGCTGGCCTCAGATACAACAGTAGATTAGTAGTAGATTACATCAGTGGGATAGCTGCTAACAAAGTGGATGTGGCGGTCTGATATTACATTATGACTAGATTCTGTAGGTAGCATTAGTAGGGTCTTTTTCACATATTTATATTAAGAAAACATTTTTAGCCTGTCCTACTGTAAGCAGGATGCACATATACTGTCATTTTCCTTTAAATGTTTTTTGGGCTCTACCAAACGGGAATAACAAAAGCATTTGGCCTAAACCCTTTATTGCACTGTACTTTAATGAAAAGAGTGCAATAAAGTATCCCTGTATGGCTATAACCCATAAACATACTTGCTTACACCAACAGATGCAACAGATGCTAATGCAGGCTGTAGAGTTAAACTCCTGGCAAAGCCTTCAATAATAATGAAGTGCAGAGGCTCAGCAGCCCAACACAGCCAGCTCCCAGCAGCCCACACTTAAGTCAGGTCAGTGAAGCCAGCTTTATAATGCTGTTTGTATCACTGTATATTCCGCCTGGGCAGAAGAGATTTCTTTTCCCCCCGTTGGGTTTTAGTGTCTATTGTTAATATTTTTCTTTGATCATTCAGCTGGCTTATCTTTTTCTATTTTAATTAAAGCATCTGTTTGTACCCTATCTTGACTCCAGCAATTATTTTTTGAAAAGAAGCCAAGCACACTCCAGTGCACTGGTTTATGCTTCTTAAGGTAAAATCCAGGGCTCCTGAAAAATGGCACGGCCTGAAAAATATCAGGGGCTTATTTAAGCTACGGTTGCTGTTTTCATTTACACATTGTAATACCTATCACCATATGTATTTACATAAAAAAACATGTTTATGGAACAAAGAAACAATGACCTACTTGCTATTTAAGTCCACCAAGCTAACTCTTGATATAATATAAAGAATAGGGCCGCGAAAAAGCAAGTCACGTTATTGAGTGCCCCTAACACACTCCATGACATCAAATCAAAGGTGTGGTATCTCTCCTTCAGCAGGGCTGTCTGTTCTCCAGGTTGATGAATAGGCAGCTCTCACCTGTCTTTGGTGTCAGAGGCCTTAATGCCATCAGACCAGCAGGGAGGCCCACCGCCATTCCCGCTAAGCATATAGACACATCACCCTCTATCCTGATTTAAACAGATCGCTTCAGGGGGCTCCCGCAGGACTGCTGCTAATGAGGGCGGCTGCCTTTGGTTTGCATCGCGTTAATGACGAGGCTAGGCTAGCGAGCGACCGCAGCATGCAGGACCAGATTGACCTATCCCTGCCTTAATGGCCACATGAGAAACTAGATGACAACAACAGCCTAACACACTCCATGACAAAATAAGACCGCTAATACTGAACAGATATAGTTATAGAAGTGGGTGACAGGTCACAACATTTCTAGCCGCCTTGTACATTGTGCTTGTGTGCCTTTGCAGAGTGTAATGCAATGATATGAAGAGTTTAATTGAACACACTGTACTTGTTGCATCTGCACGTGCAACTTAGCAAGCCGATCAACTGGACTAGAGTGGGGTTGAGAAACGTGAGGTGCTAGTGGGAACGCTAATGTTACTAGCATATGCGGAAGTCATAAGCATATCACATGCAGCATAGCCTGAAAACCATACTAAGCAGGAAAGTGAACTAGTATTGAGGCATTAGTGACATCACCCACCCCTAGGGGGTAGGGTTCACAACAGAGGGAGACACACACTGTATATGGGCGGGATTGGGCCTCTTACCTTGCTAAAGGGGGTGTCTGCCTTTAGTCTGGAGCTGGGCGGGGCAGCCGGCCGGGGTATGAAGCTGAGGTTCTGCAGGTACTTCTTCAGGGATCGGCTTAGCCCCACCTCCACCGGTTTGAGCTTCCTGTACAGAGCCAATACAGAGGCACACCAGTGAAGAAAGCACGGCGCAAGGCTACAGCACGCATGGTACCAAGGCCGGAAGAGTCCATATGGATGCAGTGGTCTGACTGACTCTGCGTGGAGAAACAGACTCACTGTTCACTGTGTCAGTCAAGCTCATGGCCAATTGGCATTCGCTGTTCTGTGTCAGTCAAGCTCATGGCCAATTGGGATTTGCTGTTCTGTGTCACTCAAGCTCATGGCCAATTGGGATTTGCTGTTCTGTGTCACTCAAGCTCATGGCCAATTGGGATTCGCTGTTCTCCGTGTCAGTCAAGCTCATGGCCAATTGGCATTCGCTGTTCTCTGTGTCAGTCATGCTTGCAACCAATGGGCAGCCCAGGTCTGTTCTTTGAAATGTGCAGGTTATGAGCACTCACCTGGGACCAGTCTCGGGACGTCTGTTGGAAACCCGCCGAAGTTTGGAGAGCTCCTTGGAAACTGCCTTCTGGGTCGCGTCATCTTGCCAACTCAAGCCTGTCGAGAGAATGGCACAAGAGTTGAGCTCTAGCCCTGTCTGCATCTGTCTGGCACAAACAAAGCCCCACATAATACGGCTAGACCATGCATCAGCTGCCCAAAGCACCCTGCTCCATTCCACAATAGAGAGAAGAATAAATGAGCTTCACAATCGTACGCTTGATTGTAATTTCTTTTGTAAGCGTGCTCAAGAAAGCGTGTGCAATGTGGATTACTGTTAGAAAAAGAAAAAAAACGTTTACTTGAAGCATGGCATGATTTAAAGCATTTAATGATTTCGCCTTTCAGTATGTGTGTATGAAGACTTGGATAGAGAAACAGCGTTATATTTCCCTGGTCTCCTTTATGCAATTTCTCCAGGAATATGTGAAAGAGTGATGTTTTCCACACTTTTCTGTTGAGGCGTATTCTTAATGGGGAAGAGTGTAACTGACAAAGGTAACTATCTCTGTCTTTGCTGAGGGTCTTTAATCGCAGCAGGGCTTATTTCTGCACAGACTAAAAAATACACAGGAGAAAACCAAACTGGGCTTCTGTGAAAAACCATCATCATGACTGCCGGCTGAAGTCGACACACTAATTTGAGAAACATTCAGGGAAAACACGCCCGGCTTCACAAAGCATTCAGCACCATGCTGGAAATTTCTGGAATGTCATGTGACATCTGCAGTCGACAGCCCAGGATTGCCCAAGGTTTTCTTTCCCGAATGTCAATGTCGGAGAACATCCGAAGAACGTGTCATTTAGTGTCCGCAGCCAGTAACGAAAGAATGCTCCGTGTTTTGTCATCTCTGCTAATTACCAGAGCATGCTTAACGAGCTGTGCTTAGTTCAAAGGGCACGCAGTGCACTATGTAACCCTTGAATTCAGCCCCGTATCCGGAAGATTCCAGGAGTGCGTTCTGGCCTGAGAAGAGGTCACGTACAGAGATGTGCCGTGGCTATGGTGCACCGTGATTGGACGTCACACAGCACAAATGACTTGCGTGTATTTGTGAGGACAGATAATGAACAGAACTGGAGGCTGTCTATGAACTCTTGCAAAATATTTTTAATTATTAGCTATTCAAGAAGAGGGCATCGCTGTTATTTATTTATTTATTTATTTATTTATTTTTTGCATTCTGAAAAAGCTGAAATAATTCCTGAGGGTTATTTATCAAAGGTGACTATGTGGAATTACAGAAGCCTATTTAAATATTGCTGAGATATGACCTTGTTAGTCTATTCTTTCCAACCACACAATTAGGCATGCTAATTTGCTCTTACAGCAACCAGAAAAGGCTTCGGAGCAACGCAGAAACAATGTCCCATGATGCCTGGTGAACAGAAGGCAGACAGTTGTGGACCAGAGTTCTGAAATAGAGACAATCCTTCTCCCGAAGCTACAGCACTCTTCAGTGAGCGGCTAAAACAAAACAACTTCATTTTCAAGTTCAGTATAATCATTTCGCAGCTGCTTTTAACAAAAAAAATAAACTTACAAACTACATTTCAATACTAAACCAGCTGCTACAGGCTGCTACCGTACATAGAGCTAGCTATGAGGGACGGCAGTCAGTTCAGCCCTTTTGTAACAGACAGAGAGCAGTGTGGTGTGGGATACCGGTGCCCCCGGCCATGTCTTAGAGGTGAAAGTGAAGTGAAAGAGGCTCTGAAATGGGTGTGAAAAGTCCCAGCAGCCACCTGGCTTTCTCTAAAGCAGGAACTCCGCTATCTGCCTTTCCTCTACATGGTTGGGTGCTCCTCAGAAAACCTCGGCCCTGCTTATTCCGCCGGCGGAGTACTTAATATCATGCAAATACGGCTCTAAATCCCCCCGAAAGGCTAGCGCCCTTCGCCGTGCGCGGAGGCCTCCCTTGTTAAATCCGGGACAGTGTCTGCAGTAAAACGCCTCTGTTAATTAGCGCCGCGGCTTTGAAAGCGTTTCCGCGAGCTCCGATGTTTTTCGGCGACAGAGCGGCCTTCTAAATATTCCGAAGCCATTAGATCCTGTCTGCCGTCGCCGCCTCGTTTCATCCTGTTTTTCGAATGCCGATGCTCTTCCCCCTAAGTTTTGTCTTCCGATTGATGTTAACGGCAAGCAGAGTGTGTGTGTGTGTGTGTGTGTGTGGGAGGGGTGGGGGGTGTGAGGGATGAATAATTTAGCAACAAATTTCTACCTAATTAATACAGCTGATAATTGTCGGGCTGATGCACTTATGCATTATGAAATAATACCATTGTCTGTCAATTAAACAATAGTTCTGCTTCAACAAAGGGCTCCTCCAATCCAAATTCCCATCTACAGATGCGTATGAGCAGGAGAGATGGGCGAACCTCCGTAAAATCTCACTAGAACTTTTTTGTGCTTTTGGTTTGAGCCTGCATTTGATTTTATGCAATCAAACAACGATTTGCACTTTGAAGAATTCACGGTCTTTCATTGTTAATATCAATCAGAGTGGAAACACAGAAAACATCATATAGAACATCCTGCACAGCAGACACATTTAACATTTCAATCATCTTTGGGAGTGCCATTGATATTCATAATCCCGCTGTGATGGTGTGCCAGAAAACGCACATTAAAACCACGCGCATTATGGAAATGCCCGTTTGAACATGTGCTCAAGTGACATGCACAATCAGAGGAGACATCCAACAGTAAGAAAGCCAGGGTCTGGAGCTGTACACTGCCCTACACCTGCGTTCAGCTGATTCCTGGTGTCTGATAGAAATGTGGGTTACATGTAATCTGCCCGTGAGAGCCTCAGGCTATGGGACAGTTGACAGGACAGGGCAGGGGGGCTGCGGTCTTAACAAGGCTTTCAGTCATCTCAGAGACAGGCATAAGATGTGTCACGCTGAACAACTGCCCATAGATTGGCAGGTTGATGTGTTTGTCGGTTGATATGTCTGTCAAACAGTACACCCGGAATACATTTAGGCTTTCGTGCCCACGGTGCATTGTAGTTACATCCCAAGGACAGCTATCCACGGCTGATAGTTTTTTAAGCGAGCGGGAAAACCATAGCCATGGCAACATTGGAACCAGCTTAAATTTAAGCTTCAATGTAAACACCCAAACACAACTATTTTGTGTGTTGCTGTTTTTGAAAGGTAGGTCTTACTGACATGACAATTTCTTTCTCCACTATTAATTTTTAACACATTTATTTCACAGGATCAGATGAAGGCATCCACAAAATCTCCTATTGCTCAGGGTAACTGGCAATTCAGTTGAACAAGTACACAGGGTTCCCAGGCACATTCACACAATGCAGTAATCAATACCTAGAGTGTAGTCCCTAAGACTTATTTTGTGGTTTTCGCTCTAGACCTCAGCACATTGGATAAGAAAGAACTATCAGCTTAAAGCACAGACTGTCAGCTTTAATTTGAGGGTCTTTATACTGCACCTATATGGGGTGAGCCTTTTAGGAATTACAGCCTTTTTATATATATATAATATATCATTTTAGGGCACCAAAATTGGACAATGGGCGGCTCAGCTGCGTATTGTTGCATCATTAATTATTGTACAGGAAAATGAGCAAACGGTCTACAGTTGATTCTGGCAATCGCGTTTGAATTTCATTGGGTGAGGGACAACAAATGAGAACACATATTTAACTGCTTTGACAACAACATAGTTTATGCGATGTGTCAGGTTAATTGAGACTGTGTGCACTAGTTAATGGTGTTACGATTGGAAAAGCTCATATTGCCATGATGTGATACACTGCAACATGAGCAGACTTTACTCACGGTGTCAATTTCAGGGCTTTTGAAATGTAATATGAGAGGCAGAAGACGGAAACAAACGGGAGGATGTGCGTTCTGAAGCCAGCCATCCATTAAAACGCAGTATCTTACAGCACCTGACACTTCATCTGAAACACCTCGTCATTGCTTTCCCTTCGCCTCCCAGTGCAGTGAACCGCGGCAGCACGCTGCAGACGCTGTGCAGCGTGTGGGCGTTCCGGGGCCAAAGACCCGCGCTGGTCCGTCTGACCACGCAGACGAATGGCACAGCACTTCAAAGTAAAATTGATCTGACTGCATCGGACAAACAGTTTGTTCCATTAAACAAGGGAAGGCACAGAGGGGGTTATGGATGGGGGAGGGAGACCGGCTCTGGAAGGCACAGTATGTGGGCATGGCATTCACACATGCATACAGGGTCCAGCCGGAGGCTGTGTGTGTGTGTGTGTGCCTGTGTGCGTGTGTGTGTGTGTGTGTGTGTGCGTGCGTGTTTATGCTTATGTGTTTGCGTGTGGATGTGTGTAAATGTATGTGCGAGCATTCATGCATAACACACTCACTGCGCACTTCATTAGGAACATTTTTTGATTATTACACCTAATTATTCATGTGATTACCTAATCAGCCAATTGTGTGGCAGCAGTGCAACGCATACAATCATGTAGATATGGGTCAGGAGCTTCAGTTAATGTTCACATCAACCCATGGGGAAAAAATATGATCTAAGTGACTTTGAACATGGAATGACTGTTGGTGGTTTGAGACAGGGTGGTTTAGGTATCTCAGAAACTGCTGATCTCCTGGGATTTTCACATACACTAGTCTCTAGAGTTAGCAAAGAATGGTGCAAAAAACAAAAACAAAAATCCAGTGAGCAGCACTTCTGCAGACAGAAATGCCTTAATGAGAGACGTCAGAGGAGAATTGCCAGACTGGTCAAAGCTGACAGGAAGGTGACAGTAACGCAAATCACCACACATTACAACAGTGGTATGCAGAAGAGCATCTCTGAGCACACAACACATCATAACTCTAAGTGGATAGGCTACAGCAGTAGAAGTAAAAAAAAAAAAAAAGTCTAATAAATACCTAATAAAATGCTTGGTGAGTGTATGTGTGCATGTGTGTGAGTGTGTTTGTACGAGTGTGTGACTGTTCGTGTATCCATGTGTGAGGACTGTGAACTGTATCACTGGGTTGATGCTGAAAGGTGCATTACCACAGCACACCCGGTACAGAGCTCAGACTGTACCAGGCAGCAGGCAGAACACACCCAGCCCCACGACCCTCTCACCTGAGCACACACTCACACAGTAAACCACTGCCCTACGAGTGCCAACACATGTGTGTGTAACAGGTGAGAAATTGCCTGAGTCCGAGGTGGGATTTTAACCCCGGCTTCTCACTTGTCCAAATATTTTGTT
The DNA here is from genome assembly GCF_963514075.1 of Conger conger. NCBI lineage: Eukaryota > Metazoa > Chordata > Actinopteri > Anguilliformes > Congridae > Conger > Conger conger. Next base: position 67,687,347 of record NC_083763.1, read on the forward strand.
GAACGAACGCGTTACCAGTCTGCTAAAGACGAAATCGCCTCTAGCCAAGGGCAACAACGTTCTTTTGAATTTGAGGGTTACGTCATCGGGGAGTGTTGTCGCGATAACCTGCTACCAGCCTTCGCTTTCACTGCACCATCCGTGCTTACTAGCGAACTAGCTGAGCTAACCATGCTACATGTGCACAGAGACAGCCTGTTAATTTCCACTGGCAATCAGCATAATGGTACTTTGCTTCAGTGGTTCTTCTTGGTTCTTTGCTTCTGTGGTTCTTCATGGCTCTTTGCAGTGAAAGA